>NC_070628.1:6189303-6259548 GCF_947347685.1 Pleuronectes platessa | reverse complement strand
TTCACTTTCAAATGTTTCTCTCATTTTGGATTCTATTAATCATCTCCTCTGACATGCCTGTCCAATCTCTCTTTTAAGGATTCGCCAACAAAAACATTTAGTAGCCGTGTTTCTTCCCAGAATTACTTTTCCGTTATCTTGGATAATCCGCAGGCTTTTTAAATTTGGATCCAATTTCCGCTGCCTGTGGCTTTTCCTCTTTTCTTATAAAGTTTTCATTTTATTTTCATCACAAAATACAAATATTGAGTGTTGTCTGTGCAATCTGCTCCAGATATTCGAGCTCCATGGAACGTGAGTTTTAAAAAGCTCTCGTGAAGCCTTCAAATTTCCTTTAGCTCCCTCATCAGATCTCTTTTTGGGTGGTTTGTCCAATTCTCTACCTAAAAGATAAATATATGATAATATACTTTAATGACCTGCGGATAAAGTCTGGAGAACTGGGACGGTTTGATTTTCCCACATGCACAAGGCAGCGGGACGTTCCTCCATGCAACACACAGACAAATTCATACAAAGACAAACAACCCTTCACACTCTCTATACATAGAGAACATGCAAACTCCACACAGACAGGCCTCAACCAAGCAGGGATTCGAACCAATAACCCAAATGAAGATAATGCACTTTAAAACCTCAGTTAAACATTATGAAGGCAGCTATCGTTTCCCTTTCTGAGCATGTTCTGAGCTGCAGACACTTCATCTTGTTGATTTACAAGATCCCTGTGTCATTAGACCTGAAATTAAATCAACGCTGTCAAGGTGAGACAGAAATCTGACTCATTCAGGTCATGCACCTTCAAAAAGATTTATCAATCCCCGTGTGTTCTGCGATTGAAAGTAACACTGTGTAACTTTCGCACTGCAACAATCAGCCACAAGTGGGAGTTTAATCCGTTTGGCTGTTGGGGGCTTTTGAGTGGTTAAGTGGTTTTTACACAAACAGAAAATAAAACCTATGAACTGCTTCACCAGAGCTTCGACTGATGCTCGAGGTGAGACGTTGGAATAGAATAGGCTCCATTCATCTCTATTGTGAGTCAGTGTGCAAAAGGATTTCGGGACCAAATCTGAATTTTAAATCCCAGTTCAATTGGAGTTGTGATGGAATGGAAGCAGAAATCTCACAGAGGGAAAATCTCCTTGTCACATGAAATAAACCTGAAATGCAAGTAACCATCTAAAATCACTTGTGTGTGTTCATTTAATGCACAAATCCTTTAAGTATTCAATCATGTCATCACTGAGACACACTGCTCGACAATCAACAGGTGGCCCTCAGTCAGAAAACAGCCCAAACCAAATCATCAGCATTTCAGGCAACTTGGGACGCAATAACCACTCATAATATCAACTGTGTGTGTGTCTGTGTGTGTGTGTGTGTGTCAGGTTCAGAATGTGAGTCAGTCCATGGAGGTGGTCGACCTGCGGACGTCCAGAGACCTGCAGTACGTCCGAGACTCCGAGCCGCTCCTTAGAGGAGTGGATGGACGTTTACACACGTATGTGGCCAACCCCCGCTCTCTGACGACAAAGGGCTTGCAGGTACACACACACACACACACACACACACACACACACACACACACACACACACACACACACACACTCAGACGCACACAGGCTAAGACAGTCGCTGTAGGGAACACGTAACCTTTGGTGTGAAAACATTGATTTCACGCATGCCAAGCTGAAGCTTCCTGTCTGCTCAAAGACATGCAGGCGTCTTTCATGGAGGGGACGAAATGTGTCTCTGCAGGAGGCTCGTGTAGAAAGTGGCAGCATCTCCACACACGAGCTAAAAATAGACCCAACGTCTGGATGAGTCGGAAATTTATTTCATTGATGCACAAAATCAAAGGGAGTTTATCTCCATCCTGCATTAGTTGCTTTAGATTTGCAGGAGAGGAAGTCAGATTACCTCGCCGCAAGTTCTGAATTCTAAACGGATCTCACTTCCTAAAATTAGGAGTTCTAATCTCATCAGTCCCGGCGCTTTCTGCCATGACGCCGCTGGCAGCAGGCGTCTGCACCAATCACAGATCAGCAGAGAAGCCAAAGATTATTTGAAGAGTTACAGAGAATTCAGAGGGAGCGGATCTGAGGAGTGAATGATCTTAACGGTTCAATTAGCTGTGAAACTGCTTGTTTAATGTTTGCTACCTGCAGCTGAGGACTAATGATACTGAACTAAAAGGTTGTGAGACCCACTGAATGCAGCTTTCCCTGTAAACACAGATCTGGGATTTGGGCAAAGAATCGGCTGCAACACCCTCTTGGATATTGTGGTTTAATGGAACCTGTCATTAGGACCTAAATTTAGCAAAGTGTAACCTGGAGGTTTGTCTTTTGATTTGCAATAGACCAAATCTTCTTATCATGCAAAAATAGATGTCCTAATTCTGCCCCAGCTTCCGGTATGAACCCTTGAAAGACGTTTTTGATCCTTTATGTTTATGGACTTCTTGGTTTATGGACATTTACCTTTAGGTTTTCCTTGTGTTTGCTTATTATTTCACTGTGTTCTCCATTTCCTGTTTTACTTTCCTCGTGTCTCTATCCTAACTTCCTGTCTTTGACCTGTTTCCTGCCCCTGTGATTGTCAGCATCTTTTCCTCACGTGTTCCACCTGTGCTCCATCGCCCTGCCTCCCGTGTGCTTCACTTTGTCTTGGTCGGTTTCCAGTGTCATCCGGTTCCCAGTGTTTCTCATGTTTATCACTGTTTTTGTTTCTTTGAACCTAGTTTCCTGGACCGGGCTTTGCTTCTGTATCTAGTTCTTCTGTGGGGTTATTTTTACCTTATTAAAGGACACCTTAGTCCTTTGGGTCCTGCCTGTCCCCGAGCTGTGACGTAAAACATGACAGAATGGCTGCTAATGAGAACACAACAACATTTTGAAAGCACCTAATGACCAAATTCCCCTCCTTACTTCCTTCACTGGGACACAAGGCAGACAGACTCGCTCGCGGACGTGAGTCGATGCCTCGTTCACCTAAAGGTCGGCTGAGCATTTACCTGACAGGTCACTAAATGTTACAAACATGATAAGTGATGATAAGAACTAGCCAAAATAACAGAACCCATCTTTGAGAGATTTGATTTGACTTTTCAAGTTTGCTCTATGTCCCGTCCATCAACGTGGAGGAGACAGGATGCACCCACTCCATTCATTGTCCCTTACAAGTCAATTCTGCAGCTCTGTTAGGATGTGTTAGCCTCTGCCTCAAAATCTGCTGGTAATAAAAACACAGAAAATAACAGGCAGAGTATAGTGCAATGAGAAGTAGAGTCAATATGAAGACACATTATTTTTAAATCCACCTGTAAACACCCCCGGAGCTCAGAGATTAATATATTTTCTCCTTTGCTTGTTTAAACCCCAAGAAAGAAACTGGAGCATAACTATAATTCAATGTCGGCTGGTGGTTGTTTGTGCCAGACGAGTTCTTGGCAAGGAGCAGCAACCCCCCCCCCCTTTCAATCTTCACTATTTGTCTCGCAGCAGACTTTCGCTACAGATCTAATGTGCAGACTCTTCTCGCTCTCTCTGCTAGACAGTTAATAATAACAGTTTATTACTTTAAAATACCAAACAGCAAACATGGGACAGATTGACTTGAAACTCCGACTAGAGGCTCACAGGAGATGCTGCATGAACCTACGAGAGTCTCCATGGGAGGAGGCTAAACACAGACACATGCAACGAGCAACATGCTTACACACACACACACACACACACAGACACACACACGCACAAAGACACACACACACAAGGCACAACTTCCCTAAATGAAGAGCATCACTGATTTTAATTCCATTCAACCTTTCATCTTGTGCCGAGCATCTTCTTCCCAACATCATTGGGCTCTGGGGTCTGGTTTTAAGTTTTTATACAGTTAGCTCTGGTTGTGTGTGTGTGTGTGTGTCTGTGTGTGTGTGTGTGTGTTTGCATCTTGCTCCTTGGGGGTTTATCACAGTCACAAGCTTTTTCCTTTGCACAGAAGAGGCGGAACTGGTGAATATTTATGTGCAGCTACTGTAGGTTTATCAATAACTAAACAGTGTTTTCATCCCGAGGAAGGAAGGGAGCAAGGCAGACGGAGAGGGGGATGTCGGACAGAGAGATTAAGAGGGTTTGATAGATGGACTAATCAAGGGTTTGAGATAGATGAAGGAGAAGAAAAGGGATGGTGCGGGGGGGGGGAAGAAGAGAGGAAAAGATGTGTTATTGCACATTGCCATTTTCGCCTGTGGGGAGCGAGGGATGAGGGAAATGAGCAAAGTGAAGTAAGAGGGAAGGTAAAGGTCAGACAGAGGCTGGGGGGGGGGAGATAAACGAGTGAAACTGGAGGGGGAGAGATTAGACAGGGGAAGATGAAAGAGGGGACATGGCAGGGGAGGGATTTACCAGGTGAAGTGTTTACTCTGAAACAGGCCGTGACTTTCTCATCATTTTGTCAACATCGATTTTAATCACTTTACATATTTAATGAACCTCCAATTATATGCAAATAGGAACGAGGGAACGAGGTGGACGGATGTTGACATCCAGCCGAGCTCTCGCTGCTTTTGACACTTTGCTCTCACGTCGGTGCCGCGGCTCTAGAAATATGTTTTGAAGTGATGTTGGGGGAAAGTGTTTCTGATCTGTGGTGATACTAGGAGAGGGATTAGACACGCAGCGTGTGTGATGACTGCACAGCCTCGTCGTTCTGTTAGCGCGGGGGGGGGGGGGGGGAGATGCTCCGAGGAGATGAAAACCTTTTTACTGTCTTCGCTTGTGACACTTTTTAAAAATCTCTCTCCTCTCAGCGATCGTTTTTTTCGCAGGGATTTGAAAAAAATCGTCGAGATTGAAACAGAAAGGAGGAAATATAAAGAAAAGCCTTCATACGCCGAATATCGATCTTCCTTCCTGCTGATTGCAGCAAACGTCCTGCTGTCTCCATCGATGCCGGCTCAGTATCTCCAGTTGGAGAGTTAGAGAAGAAGCTTTAAATCCTCACAATGATCCCAGTTTGCATGTTGTGCTGCTGATCTGAGTGCAGAACAGTCACAGTCACACTCTCCTGCAGCCACGTCTCCTCCTGGGGGACGGGGAGCTGTTCCCAGGCCAGATGGGATATTCAGTCCCTGCAGCTTTTTTCCCGTTTGTCCAACGCGGCTCGTTGCTTCCCTCACTCACTCCTGTCCCTCATGTCTCGGCTCCTTAGACGAGAGGAGGCGAGGATGGAGACGGCGATTGCTCAGGACACAAAGCATCTCAAATGTTGAAGCTGTTGAAAAAATTTTAGTGGGGGGAAGAAGGAGTGATGGTTGCATGTAACTGAGGAGTCCCTGAAAAAGGAAAGTGAGGTTTTCACAGGCAAACCAATTACTCTGTTCCTTTTACTCAGTTTTCAAAGTGAAACTCAAACTCGAGGGAGAGATTCACACGTGTTCTCACCGTGTCTCCTTCACTGAGCTACAGTTCTTCAGTTCCTCGACTGAGTCCTTTCAACTTTTCACTAACTAAAAGGCCAGTGGGAGAGTGTGTGTTCCCGCAAACTTAAAAGAAGTGTGAAAGTCTTTGGTCATTGTCATTCCACCATCAAGCAGCATGGGAAATGGTTCAGTATAGTTTATACAGAGTAATCCTGCTGACTGACAACCAACCAGCAGCAATGAAAACAAACCTCCACCAAATTTTTCCTAATTACATTTGTCAAGATCAATTGATTATTTGTTTGGAAATCAGTGAAAATGTCAATAATTTAACAATTCTTCAATAACATGTCTAAAAACAACGACACCTCTGTTATTTATGTTGTTGACTTGTGTACTTACATCATCCAAAATGTTTAAAATGAATTAAAATCCAGAATAGATAATTAGTTTTGTTGGGGACATGTCATTTTAAAAGGTTCAGTGTGTAGAGTTTAGTGACATCTAGTGGTGAAGTTGCACATTGCAGCTGAACACCCCTGACCTCACCTTCCCCTTCCAAACATGATAGAGAATCTGTGGTATCCTTAAAAAACATGGCTGCCTCCGTAGAGAGGACCCGCTCCTGATGTAGATATAAAGGATTTAAATATAAAGATCCCATTCTAGTGAACAACAAAAGAACAATTCGTGCAATTTAGAGGATTAATACACACAAGTGAAAACATCACTGGGATTATTCTACATTCTATTTCTGCCAATAGATCCATTTCACCTCAATCTTTCCCACTGGACAACAGATGGGTGAAGGTACTGGTGGCTTCACATTAACTGATTCACCAGCAGCCATGTGCGGAGGTGACCTCAGACCGGAGGCAGCACTCTGCAGAAATGATATTAACTCTCTTTTGTATTTTTGTCCCAGTGTGGATTTTGACCATGAAAATTGATTTTATTAATCGAATTTGCTGGTGTGAATGAAAAGAAAAGAAAAACCCAGACACCTGATGACTGCTTCTATTATGGATCCATTTTATCCTGAGCCCACGATGGAACAGGATTGAAAGAAGTAACATTAGCGCGGCACAATTTGCGGTAGCTCGGATGCGTCTCAGACTGAAGCTTATTACAGGACAACAATGGCTGTGACTCACTGAGCCAAGACACGTGAGGAGCAGGGGGAAAATAAGAAAAGAGGAAAGGATGGAAAAACACAGCAAATAGACAAAGTTTCAATAGATTATATTTTACGATTCATTTATCAAAAAGATCATCTCATTATGCATCCTATCATTTTTATTTTATGGGTAATGAATATCTTTGGATCTGCTTTTGTGATTTCGTTTCCATTTGTTAGTATTGCAGTCATGCACAGAAATGAATATTCACATTTGGACACACATTCACGCTGCAGGGGGTGTTGCTCCTCAGGAAAAACATCTTTATAGACTGAACACCTGTGGTTCCTCGCTCTCAGCTCCGGTGGAAGTCTCCTTTGTTCTCGCTCGGCCAATTTCCAGGTCACCAGCAGCAGCCTGGAGGAGGGAGGATGGGGAGAAGCACAATTAGGTGAAAGAAAACCTCCCTGAGTCTATTCTGGGGTTGTCCTCCCTGTTAGACAAGCCCAGACCTGGACAGGGGAGTAGTTGGACTCAGAGGAACGTCCTCAGCAGACGTATAAAACCACCTCAGTTGGCTCGACTCCGAGTTCCCTCGCCCTAAAGAGACAATACCGTGTGCCCCATTTCCCCCTCCAACTTAATTCTTCCTCCTGCCTTTCGTGCACCCGCAGGAGTTGAAGGGCCAGATGTCCCAGCTACTGCCCCTGCTGTCCGTGGTGGAGCAGTACAGATTGGACCTGCAGACGCTGGCCACCCTGCGGATGGAGCTCTTCAACCTGTCCATCATCCTGACGGCCATCCAGGAGGAGATCGGAGCGTACGACTACGAGGAGCTTCAGCAGAGGGTCTTACTGCTGGAAACCAGGCTACACAGCTGCATGAACAAACTGGGTACGTACCGAGGGGGAAGTCAAACTCACCGACTAACTGCAGTGTGGTTATACACGGTACCGTAGACTCTATATAAAAGTAGATGGCAGGTCTCCACTGCCTCCCATTGTACAAGAATGACGACACACATGATTGACCAATGACAAGTGAGTGTCAGTTGTCAGGAACATGAATATCTGTGTGATAAGATCTACCTAGAACAAGTTTAATCCATCTCCCATCTGTTAACCTGGTGGAGGGGTGGTTTATACTGCAGCCAACCACCAGGGAGCGATCAAGAGGATTTGGCTTCACTATAAAGGAGCTCTAATGTCGTCCATCATTGTTTACAGTCTATGGATTGTTACCATTAGGTTGAGTTTATATGTCACTAGTAGATTCATCGTGTCCTCTGTGGCTCTGAAGGAGCTTTTTCTTTTTTTAAACATCTCCGAAAACACCTGATTGTATCACCAGTGTTATCTTGGATGGACAATTCCTAACATGAAAAACATACGCTACAGAACTCAACTATAATAATCAGTCAGAGAGGATCTCACAGAAGATGCTATCAGATTGAATCATGAGAAGTGGAGATACCGAAGATCAGAAGTCAGGATGTCTCCGCCTCAGCTTTAACGACTATTCCCTCATCTTTATGAAACTGTAAAACTTATATGTTGCCGTGTTCCCTCCAGTTATGAGAGCACCAGGGCTCCACGCCAAATAATGTAGAGGTGACAAGGTTTTTAACCGATTTAACCAAGAGTTGAGTTACGTTTATGATTAAAGCGATTATCCGACATTTGGGGAAATGACAGTTATTCTCTTTCTTGCTATGTTAGTATAATTTATTGTAGGCTGCAGTTGGACAGGAGCTAAAAACAAGCGTTTCAGACAGAGGCTGAAAAGAGGAGCTGCAGCAGTTGACAGAACACAGGAGCTCATGAACCTTGTCAAGTGAAAACTCAAAAAATTCAACCAGAACATAAGAATAATTGGCAGGTTTTCTAAAAGGCGTTTGACAGGATCACAAGGACTGAGAGAGAGGTTGTGTTCTTCAGGTGTAGTTTGGTGAAAAATGAATAGTTGAGACATTGAGTTGAATAAACAGCAGTGAAGTAAATTATGCTGCAGAGGTGTTTAATCTGATGTTTTTGTAATTGCCTTGATTCTGTTTTTGCAACTATTGAATTCCATTATAACCGCTGTGAATCCGCCCTCTATTAAAATTCTCAGGCTGAGTGTTTTTCAAACAAAAGACAGATTCCTGGTTGCGTTTTACTTTAAAGGTCACAGTCGCAATTAGTGGAGTTAAACGCGGGTCAAGGTTTGACAGCTCAGATTCTCTGTCTGTGTTTAGAAAGGTTGTTACTAGTGGAACAAGTGGAACCAGTATGTTTAGGATAGAGACCTCATGAAGGAGAAAGGAGACAGGCGACCTTGAAGGACAACACCAGTGACACCACGCCAGAAACCAGGAACAATGCACTCTTCATCTTCCCAGTTCGTGTGTTGTGCACGAGTCACGTTCGTTTTCTCAGATCCTCGTTTGCAGATTTATTACAATTCATTCATCATCTGTCCACAGGTTGTGGTCGCCTCACTGCGGTTAACGGCCCGATCACCGTGAGAGCCTCGGGCTCCCGCTTCGGCTCCTGGATGACTGACGCCATGATTCCCAGCTCCGACAGCAGGGTGGGTGTACAGTGTGTCTGCTGTGTGTGTGTTTGTCCGTGTGTGTGCTGTGTGTGTGTGTGTCTGTGTGTGTGTGTGTGTGCACGACAAGTAAAGCATGTGATGCAAACATGGAACACAATATTGTATCCTTGGTGTATTCTCTCTGTCCCTTACTGTCTTATTTTCAGCTTGACTTATGTCTCGTTTTAGATAAAAACTTCTTCTCACAAACACACACACACACACACACACACACACACCCACTCCATTCAGGGAGAGCATATTAAGCTAGTTGTCAAGGCGACTGTCTCCCAGTTGCCAGGTGTGATTTATATCGCCATGGTGACCCTTGGCTGTTCCCTATTAGAGCTTCTCCCCGGCGATGAGACGGAGCAGCAGCATCCCAGATATCGTCTTGTTTGCTGGGAACCAGTTTGATTGGTTACCTGCTACTGGGTTATGAAAGGGGCCGGATTCCAGGGCCCAGAGTCTGTTTACGAACCTGTGTTTCTGTCCCTGGGTTTTAATGGTGTTGACAAGATGCTCCTGAACCAGCAAGGCAAAGACCAGCTCCTACAAATCCACAGTTTCTTCTGACTGGATTTATATCATGAAGAATCCAGTGAAAATATGAAAAAATATGTGATTTATTATAGAAACTTTTTTTTTTTAATAGCTAAAAGGAACTCTGTGGACTATTCTTGTAAACAAACAGTTATATTTACATTTTGTGTCTCTAACCAAAACGCACTGGAGGTCCTCGAGGCTCAACAAATATTTTGCATGAGTTTCCTGCAACAGAAAACATTTGCAGAGCTGATTTTTTAAAAACGTTTCAAACGTGTATTATAGTGGCAAGTTTTAACCTAATGATACAAATGCAGATATGAATCAATCAATCAATCGATCAAATTTTATTTGTATAGCCCACATTCACAAATCACAGTTGGTCTCATAGGGCTTTAACATTGTGAGCCATCCTCTGTCATTAACCCTCAACAAGAGTAAGTAAAAACTACTAAAAACCCTTTTAACAGGTACAAATACGTAGAAACCTCAGAGAGAGCCACATGTGAGGGATCCCTCTCCCAGGACGGACAGAAGTGCAATAGATGTCAAGTGTAGGAAAACATCATCAAGACTAAAGTTTTGAATTAACTGTTATTTGAAACGTTATGAAGGTGAACTAGATATCGTTCTCAGAGACATGACAGCTCCCTCTCCCCCTGGTGATGAGAGAAATATGGCCATAGCATTTTATGAGGATATATGTTCAAGTGTGCATTTTCCTGATCAAATTGGTTTTATTAGTATTTTGATAAATCGTGCTGCTGCTGCTACTTCACCAGAGTACACAATAGTTTTTCTGTGAACTCTCTCATAATGTAAATAGTGAACTGGCAGCACGTACGTGACGGGAGGTGACCTGCACGACCTTTGATATTTCATAAGGTCGTTATTGTAAAGGTTGCTGATATTGAGTATCAGAAATATCACCGACCAAGTGGAAAATATAATTATAGGTTTTTTTATTTCTCATTTTGAAGTCAAATAAAGTCGGTTAAAGTCACAGACACACACACACACACACACACACACACACACACGAGTCAAGATGAGAAAAGTCACTCTCATACGTCCCTCAGTATCCATAACTACAGTGGCTGCATATAGGGTCCCAGTTTGGCATTTATGAATTCTTTAGTAGCTCCCCGGTGAGTGTGAGACGTTACACTTAACACACTCAAAACACACACACACACACACAAACGCCTGCACACACCTGTCGCTGTGTTTGAGAACAGCTGCCGAGGCGTGGATATCCCCTGATCTGTCAAGATGTCTCTGGTGATGGTGCGAGAGGGAGAGACAGAGAGAGAGAGAGAGAGAGAGAGAGAGAGAAGGGGGGGCGAGAGACAGAGAAAATGAAGAGAGGACGGTCGGTGCAGAGGTGTGATGCAGGGACAAGAAGACGTTTCAGCCAAAAGAGGGGGCGGAAGAAAAGAGGAAGAGCCGAGGAGGAAGAGGGAGCGGGTTGATCAAAAGCACAACAGTGGGAACGGACAAGCAAGGGAGGAGATGAGAGAAGCAAGGGAGGAGATGAGAGAAGCAAGGGAGGAGATGAGAGAAGCAAGGGAGGAGATGAGAGAAGCAAGGGAGGAGATGAAAAAGGAAAAAACAACCGAAAAAGAGCCGAGTCGAGACAGGGCTGCGGTAGACATTAAAGACGGGTTTTGAATTTTTAATGCCTTATTGGTCACTGTAATCATCCCTCTGCTCCACACAGGCTGGGGACGTGATGGCTTCTTACTGGGACTGAGAAATAAGGAACTTAATTCTTCTCTCTGTGTGGAAATGCCTCCAAAGTCCAGCCGGAGATGAGGCTGAAGCAGTTTGAGTTCAGACAAGTCAAGTGGTTTTCTGTGTGTCTCTCTCTCTCTCTGCTTGTGCGTTTTGATAAGCAGAGGAATTGTGTTGTCAGAGGATGTTGCTATTGTGTTGCCGCAATTTTGTTTTAATTGTGTTCACAGTCAAACAAACAAACAAACAAACAAACAGGGGTTACAACAACAGAGGTAATAACATTGATCAAAGTAAAGCGATATAAGAACATTTAGGCACACAACACAAAGACACAAAAATCTAGGTCGGATAAATAGCGGTCTAAAGACGGACGACATAACAGCGACATGAGGCCAATGCATCTCAATCGCCTCCTGGTGGCAGGCTGCAGTATAGGTCATAAACCTGCCTCCTCCATGTTTGTGAATGGACACGTTCTTATCACACTGATGTATGTTCACGTTAAGTTAGGTTTGGTTTTAATTAGTTTATTGATTGTTATAAAAACAGGGTGAAACTGATTCACAATTGATGGCGAGTGTGTATCGGATAGTGCGGCTCCACGATCACGACTTCACAGACCCAGACTCCAAATAACGTCTTCTGCACAAGATGGCGTCCATCTTTGTATTCAGTCAAAAGCATAAATACATACATAACGTTTTGAATCCCTCTTTTTGGGAGCAGGCCAGAAGAAATCTCTGCAGCGAGTTCAAGAAACAACTGAGAAAAAAAAAGAAAACTCCCTCGTTACTTTTTTTTTTTTCTGAAATCAGCATCTGGAGCTTATTTATCTTGAGCAAATGGTGCATTCAGATGAGATAAGATCACATCTGCCAGAAAAACAAGGACGTGTGTTGCTTTGAAACTCTGTTTTTAAAGAGGTTTACATCGGAGAGCTTCTCATCAGATGAGCTGGCGAAGCAGGAAGAGAGGAGGAGGAGGAGAAGGAGGAGAAATGAAAGAGAAGAGCGTTGGTGTCTCTGCAAATCACCAGAATCACTGCAATCAGAGGGGCTTTGTCTGAAAGTCTGTAATTCAGTGTGATTACATTTTTTTTTAAATATTGCGGCTGGAAATTAACTGTAATTTTTAAAAGAATCCGTTGCCTCTGCTGGAGAAATGTTCTTTCCTTTGACACGTGGAGGAAAAGATCTTTTCATCTGCTCGAGCTCCTCTGCCCTCTGTGCTGCGCTCTGTTTGCAGAGGGAATAATGAGCATCTTCCTCACCAACAACTCTCTCTCTCTCTCTCTCTCCTCTCTCTCTCTCTCTCTCTCTCTCTCTCTCTCTCCTTCTCCTTCTCCTTCTCTCTCTCTCTCTCTCTCTCTCTCTCTCTCTCTCTCTCTCTCTCTCTCTCTCTCTCTCTCTCTCCCCCCCTCCTTTTTCATCTCTTCCACCTCCCGTCCCTAATTAATCCTCCACGCTGTCGACACTCAATTTTTCTCTTCCATCTTCTCCACCCCCCCCCACCCCTTCCTGGCCTCTGTCCATTTGTTTTATCCGAGATCTCTGATGGTTTTTCTCTCTCCCCCCCCGCCCCCCCCCCCACCCCCTTTTCTCCTGCCCTATATTTACACCTTTTTCTCATTACTCTCCCATTACCTGGTTTGTTGCTTCACATTTTCCCCATGATAAAGGAGATGGGGGAAGGTGGACATAAATCTTCTGCTATATATGACATGATGATATCTCACGTCTTAACAAGCTCCAACTCACAGGACAAAGACTCGTCTGACGTCATCGTGTTATGGATTATCGCAGCAAGAGATAACTGTTGTATTTAGGTTGAAATAAAAAAGCCTCTGTTCTCACACATGTAGTCGTTTGAAGCCCATTTAGCACTAGACGTTCTCAGTAGTGGCTCCGTACAGTGAGTGCTTGTATGTTCACTATGTGGTGCTGAGGCTGAGGAACAAAACCTATCATCCTCAACAGTCGATGAATCAGACGTTGAAGTAGAGCTGTTACTCTGTTATCTCGGAAAATGTGAGAGGCGCCATGTGACTGCTGTTTGGTTCCTTTACACAGACAAATACTTATATTATCTACTGTGGCCGGATCTCTGGATGATTTTACTTTGATTTGTGAAGTTTTTGTGGTTTAATTTGATTCGTTGTGTAAAGACGAGGAAAGTGGTTCACAAACTCAGTCCATTTTCTCTCCTGGAATCATTTTTTTTTTATGGATTATACTGCCGAAAATCCTAATAACCAATTCATGAGATAGAATATTTAACAGGTCTTGCTGTGCGTTGGTCTGATCGAAGCTGAAAACAGACTCCAGCACATTCAGAACTCTGCAGAACATCAGTCTCTGGTTAACAATGTTCCCTCAAGATCATCTGAGAACGTTTTCTTTCTTTTCAGATTTTTATGTATTTCTTAAATTTCATTAGATTTTGTTTTTTTTGTATTTTAAATGTCATTTAAATGTCATTTGACATGTGCTTATCTTTCTTCAAATCTGTTCTCTTCTTATATATTATATGAAAGCACTTTGAGCTGCATTTCCTTTATTAAAGTAAATAAAATACAGTGAACTATTATTACTACTATTACTCTTACCATTATTATTATCCTATTTCCCAGGCGTCAGAGTGTTGTTATGCAGAAAACATCGTTGGAGAAGCCGCACAGCGACCCTTCAAGGATGAGCATCCTCCAAAAGATGATTGATGTGTGCATGTGCTTTTGATTTTTGGAAATGTGAACATCTGTATAATCTTCTTGAATCTCAAGTGTCCGTCAGCCTCCGTGCTCAGCCCTGAGGCGTGTTGAGAATCCAAAGCTTGCCGCTGTGCTAGTCACCGTGGCTGAGCTGTGATTAATCCACCACAGTTCTGTTCAGGGGTCGTTTTAGAGAAGAGTCACTCAAACATCTCTGGTTCCCGTGTCGCTGATTTGTCTCGATTTGTTTGGCTTGAGGAGTTCAGAGGCCAACGGGGGGGGGGGGGGGGGGGGGGTGGGGGGGGTTGAGTGGCAGCTGCAAACCAAACACCTTGTTGTTATCAAGCTCCTGCAGGTGACCAGTTGGGATCTGTTGAATTATGGCGATAAGAACAGATGTCTCTCCCTCTCCAGGTCTGGTCGATGGACGGTTACTACAAGGGCAGGCGTGTGTTGGAGTACCGGACCATGGGGGATTTCACCAAGGGCCAAAACTTTGTGCAGCATCTGTTGCCGCACCCCTGGGCAGGAACCGGCCACGTGGTCTACAACGGGTCGCTCTACTACAACAAGCACCAGAGCAACATCCTGGTAAGAGACCGGCTGCAACCCGAGCAGAGGGAGGGGGGGGGTGGTAACAGTTTTTATAATGAGATTTCACAGGTGAGTGATGGCCTCTTCTTTCCAGGTCCAGTACCACTTCCGCTCCCGCAGCGTGTTGCTCCAGCGCAGCCTGAGCGGAGCCGGGTACAACAACACGTTCCCCTACAGCTGGGGAGGCTCCTCCGACATCGACCTCATGGCCGACGAGACGGGACTGTGGGCCGTGTACACCACCATCCCCAACGCTGGAAACATAATGGTACAGTCCGCCCACTGACTGTGTGGGTGTGTGTGGGTGTGTGTGTGTGTGTTTTCCTGAACTCCGGTGATAAACTTAACAAAATCAAAGCCAAAGAACATGAAAATGTTTTGTCAGAGTATTTTAAATTTGCAGGTTTATGCTGTCAGCACATTTGTTTTATCGTCCAGAAGCTGACAAAGAGGTTTCTGTATTGAATAACAGTGTAATGATAGTCATCGAACATAATGAGCACAATGCTTACTGCAGGCTGTATACAACCGTGTTTGTGTGTGTGTTTGTTTGTGTGTGTGTGTGTTTGCCGGGTGAGTGTAAAAGAGAGAGAGAGAGCAAGAGAGAGAAAGACATAAATCTATAAATATTTACGCACAGGTTTTAATAATAAAAAGTAATGTCATAGTAATTTATTATCGTAATAAAACGCACACAATGTAATAGGAAGTGATTCTGTGTTCGAGTGTCATTAACAACTGCAGGAGAGGACGCTGCCGACAAACCTGCAACAAACAAAGATGTTGTAGGAAACAGGACATTTGTGTTTTGCACAAATTAAACACGCGCACTAAAACAGATTTTTTAGACTAAGAGATTCTCTTTTAAACAATCATGACAAAGTTATCGGTTAAAGATAAGGTATAGGTTAGTTACAGATTGTGGCTCAACACCAAAACACACATCTTGTGATGCCTGTGACTGATTCCCTGTGTCCAGGTGAGTCGTCTGGACCCCCGCTCGCTGGACGTGCTCCACAGCTGGGACACGGGGTTTCCCAAGCGCAGTGCAGGGGAGTCCTTCATGATCTGCGGCACGCTGTACGTCACCAACTCCCACCTGGCCGGGGCCAAGGTCCACTTCGCCTACCACACCAACTCCTCCACGTACGAGTACACCGACATCCCCTTCCACAACCTGTACTCCCACATCAGCATGATGGACTACAACCCCAGGGAGCGGGCGCTGTACACCTGGAACAACGGACACCAGGTCCTGTACAACGTCACGCTGTTCCACGTGATCCGGAGCGACGGATAGATCCACCTGTTCGCTCAGATATAGAGATATAGCGGAGAGGGAGGTTGGTGACAGGTACATCACATATACACACACACACACACACACACACACAACGGCCGTTCATATCAAGAGGAAAATGATCTGTGTTTGAGTTTGAATGCCCTCTAGGCCACGAACGCTTTTTCTGAGCTAATAACTTTACACAACACACGGCTGTCAAACCCCAGTCGAAAGGTCACAGACGTATTTAACACGGAGAAGAAGAAGATTAACTGCTGCTGCTGCGAGGACGCTGACGGGAGGAGGGGGTCCGTCGGTTTGAGCTCATCCATATTCTGTTGCGTTTCATTCTACTCGTGTCTCAAGATGTGATTTTTTGGAAGTTGAGGTCAAATTGTCGGAGGGGGAAAAAAAAAAATGAAATGAAAGAAAGAAAGAAAGAAAAACTCGGCTCGTGAACTGAATCTCAAACGGAGTCGAACCTCGAGCGACGACAACGGCCCTGATGGAGATGTTCTGGGTTTGTGATGTGATTGTGGACGTATTCAGTCTGCATGGTTGTTCATTCAATAAACCTTACTGTCAAACTCGACTGCTGTTTTCTGTGTTCTGCAGGAGGTGGAGCTGAGTTCTTACATGGGTTTTAATGCAAAGTCTGTCTATATGTTTGCAGGGATGTTGAAAATGAAAATGAACAGAGATATTTCCCTTCAGGAAGTAGTGGAAACCAAAAAAACTGAGCTTAAATAGGACTTGTTGTATGTATTGCATGTATTGCATCAGATGCATGTACACAGAAATGTTATGCTGTTCACATCGAAAGCAGGCGAGACCTTCATTCTCTTATGTAGTTGAAAGGAATATTTGTTATTGTACAGTAACTGAACGAAGATCAAGGTTTCATGTCACAGGTTTTAAATTAATCTGCAAAACCTTTTTTAAATGGACGGACAAACAGTGTTCGTTGGTCCGAGAGCGTTTATGAACCTGGAGCAGCAAAGTTTTGACTGAATCTTCAGTGTGATTCCACAAAAAAATATCATGACTCACACAGAAGCAGGACGAGAGACGACTGAAGGCTTCATTTGCACCAAACCAGCGTCCAATGTGTCCTAAAGGTCTCCAAACTGCACTTTGCCAAATCTAATGCTTAATATAACACCAGGACAAGAGCTTAATGATGTCATCCAAGTACTGCAGACAGTGAAATCAGGACTGAGAGAGTGATGTGATACAACCGAGTCTATTTGGCACCTTGTGATGTCATCATGCTCCACATTCTGTTCTCGATTTTGCTTCGTTACAAAACCAACCACTGAAATTCCGAGTTAAAAATGCTCAGTTCTGTTTCACATGTTGAGTGAATGGCTCCTGGAAACGTCTTCTCTGCATCGACTTCTGTCAAACGACCCCGAACACAGGGGGATACCAGTGACACGCTCTCTATGAAGCCATAGTCAGTGTAAATTGTGAGTTCTCCCTTCTGCAGGGATGAGTTTTCGTCGGTTTTAATTGATCTCACCGGTGTAATGGAGGATGTGAGCTCCGGGGGGAGAGTGGCGTTTCCGAGCACAGCAAAGGTTAACCTGCTCATTATTATTTAATTGGCTATTATGAGCTCAGGAGGAAGAGCAGTGTCCTCAGAGATTCGTCCAGCAGGGTTTGCTGAGTCCAACGTACAATACACCTGTTATACAATTCCTAGTCCAGAGATGAACAGAACTGAGGCAGTGCAAACACATGAGAGAAAGTGTTGAGACGACAAAGAGGAGGCAGGTGTAAGAGACGTCTCACTCGTGATCAGATAAGAGAAAATATTAAATATGAGTGGATCTGTTTCAGTCGCCCTCTGGTGGCTGGCTGCAGTATGCGTCATAAAACTTATTATTGGATGAGACATGGACCAAATTCAAATTACAGTTTCTGATACGGTTTCATTTTCCCACTAGTTTGTTTTTAATCGTTTATTTGTTGCTATAAAACGGTGAAACATCACGATTGACAGCTGAGACTGACTCCTGATTGGCCGGTACAGTGCCACCTCTACTGCCAACTGATGTTTTTGGCACAAGATGGCTGCCTTTGTATCTACAATATTTGCCCTTGATTTCTGTTTAGTTGCAGGAGGTGGTGACAAGGCGTCCATCTTTATCTACATGTGCTTGCAATGGTTTTCTCCTATTTTGGGGATTTAAGACACGTAATCAGCCCAATGTCGAAATATAAACGTCTCACTTTAACACAAACCTGGAAACAAACCTCGAAAGCCTCAGAACGTCTTCAAACAGACAAGCTAGTGATGCTCACACCTGAGGGGGAAATCCAATCTCCTGTCTCAATAAACTGTGAAGATCATAACGTTGTTTTTTGGAGTCACAGCTTCTGTCAGGCTGCATCAGTGGCTCCTTCACTCTGGATGAATTTCAAGCGACAGCCTCCAGAGAGAACAGGTGTGAACTCGATGCACCCGTTTCTCTTCCCACACAGAACAAGGCTCCACGCTGGTGTTTACCGCTGATGAACGGTTAAATGGCCCAGAACTCGGTCGGTTAACGAACTTTAGATTTCGGCATTCAGGTGCAGACACATCAGGCCTCTGTTTAAGACAGCTCCGCGCTCAGATACGAAAATATATAAGAGGATGTGACGTTTAAGTACTTGTTGATCACAGGGTTTATAGTTCATAGGCTGGTAGAGTTCAAATGTACAAAACAAGGCGATGATGCACAATCACATTGTTTTTTATTGGCCCACTTTTTCATATTTGCAAGTTCAAACCAAGAACTCTTTTAGTATATTTAGAAACATATTTATATATATTAATTATAGCCACTTTAAGCCTTGTTATACTTTCAGCATTGTCTTATACCTTTAGGGAATTCTCTTATCTTGAAAACTCTGTGTAATGACAAGCGGGGAAAATGCATTTTTTTGGATGCATCCTTGAAACAGCGTCCAAGTTTCTAAACTGCAGTTAATCCTGAATGACTCACAACAACGTTCCACCATTGAACTTTTGAACTCGTCCATTAAACCGACTTTAAACGATTTGAACATTTCCAGTCTGTCTGTGTGAGGAACTCATATCTGAAAGAACTTGGCATGTGTGATGTTATGAGCTCAAGGAAGTGTTGTGTTGGATTTGGTTTGATTTGGACACGTGAGGCCTTGGTTATTAATAAACTGAATAAACAGACAACCAGGCGGCTGGGACTCATCAGAGGGGACATTGTGTTTCACAGCAACGACAACCGACTCTTCACTTTGGGATCAGCTCACTCGATCTTCACTGAATCACCACAGGTCACTTTTAGAGTTTCACAAAGGAAACTACCACCAGCATCAACACAGGCCAAAGACACAACCCTTTACCAAGAGGCAGGTTTAGAACGGACACCGTGAAATGTGATGCTCAACAGTATTTCTGTGTAATTTTTATTTTATTGTATTATATCATTTTCTCTCCATCAGGATCTCGCTGCAGCTTCTCCATGCAGGCGTCTGCACAGCGTTCATCACACGTCCATGTCTGCTGGTGCAGTTTGTGATGTTGGCCTTGCAGAGATGTTACATAACAAGATGGCACAATTTCCGGCTCTCGCTTTTTCGCAGCGACAGACTGCGTATGGACTCCCAGAGCATTTACTTCGATTCGCCTCCATCCCTTTGTGCTTCTCTGCCTTTCATTGCTCCATCTCTCTATCTTCTTTATTTGACCACCTCCCTGCTGCACTTGGCGAGGCCCCAGTCGCTCTGGCACCGTTCCTGCTGCAAGACTCCCTTCTCTCCATCCATCACCATCATTGGCTCAGATTTTCTGCATCGGGAAAGTGCTTCACCGGAAGACCCGCCGGAATTCCACCCAGGGCTACACACTCGTGCACACACACACACACACACACACACACACAAACACACAAACACACACAGCCCTGGACAAAATGCTGCTTGGCGCGTAATAGACGCCGGATATATCATTTTTACCTTTTTATTTATGCATCTCTCTCTTTCCATCTATCCACTGGCTCTTGTCTCCTGGGCAGATATCAGCCTGATGAATAATTGACTAATGTTAGAAGAGACCACCCGAGGGGGGACAAAGGAGGGAGAGAGGGAAACTGAAGAGGGAGAAGTAAAAGTGAGCAGCGACACTCGGAGAGAGAGAAGCCGAGGAGTCGGATGCACGGCCACGTCGATGCCGAGCTCAGACAAATGGCTTGTGATGATGTTTAATTAATGATTGGGAGATCGGCTTATTAAACAAGGACACAGGCTGAAAGAGCACACTGGGAGGGGGAGAGGGGCAGGTGGCAGGAGGAGGAGGAGGTGAAGGAGGAGGAGGAGGAGGAGGTGCAGGAGGTCAGGGAGGCGGAGGACAGTTTCCCTCATTGAGAGAAACCCGGGGTGTAAACAAGCGGCAGAGAGGATGATGGGGTCTCTGAGAGAGCGAGGGAGACGAGAGGCATCAGGTTCCAGCCGGGGCCAGTCTGCACTTCTATTAATAGAAGTGAGCACATTGGTGAGGGGAAGCCAACCAATTAGAACCAAGCTGCACAAACTCACTCTGTCACACACACACACACACACACACACACACACACACACACACACACACACACACACACACATTTACAGACGTGTTGTCTTTGTCCCTCATTGTCACCGGGGTCACCTCCTCAGGGACCTTCGTGGGAATCTAACCTGCACTGCTAATGATGACCCTCGACCCCGATGTTTGATTGGTCAGAAACTTTGCTGCAAAAGTCGATGATAACTCTTATTAGCCTGAGGGGCTGCGAGGCAACTTGTGGATCGGGCTGATGTAAATCAGCGGCTAATTAAGTAATTTTGTGCACAAAGGTTTCGATCTGTTTTTAAAAGTTTCCAAACACGAGCGATAGATGGAAGTTGCAGATTCCAGTTGTTTCTTCCTGAGGATCTTATTTGTTATGTGCTACTTGGACCATATTCACCATTTACACAGGGTTTCACTTTACGTCCACATTCCTACAGAGCTGCGCATGTTTGCAAAAAGGGTTACATTGGCTATTTCACAAGCGGGCAACTTTAGGCCCACATCACTTTTTCTCCCGGTGGTTTGATCCCCGACCTCCTCCTGTCGTGAGTCTTTCTTACTCTTGTTCTTTTCCCTGTGAGGTTTTCTTACACAGTTGGTGCAGATCACAATCATCAATCTCTATCAAAGATATAATTTGTCTTCATTAAAATGTCTAGAAGCAACTTCACCTATGTTCTTATATTGTCTCGACTTGTGTAGTGTGTAAAAAAGGATAGCATGCACAATTCCCAGTCACACCAGTCTATGATATAAAAACATATAAAATATAATACATCTCTCAGGTGCCCTCAAGAATATGCAATAAAAAAGTATAACTAATGTTACTGAAATATTGATTCTAGACCTTTAGGCAACTGGATTTCAGCTCTTTTTTAATATTTGTTATAATATGCCCCACTGTTCCGATCCTGCCTGAAAGAAAAAAGACAGATGAACCTTCTGGAAATGAATCGAGCCATAAGATCCTCGTCTCCTTCAAAGAGCCGCGACTCCTGCCATTCCTCAGAAGAGCTCTCCTACTGGTTCCCATGAGTTTAAACTGGGGACAGATATGCAAATGATGCAATTAAAACACACTTGTGAAGTGAGAGTGAGCAGAAACATGTCAGCCACAGAGATCAGGTCAGTTTTCTTTGTTGTGAGCTTTTAGTTCGGGACGTGGAACGTTTCCCAGCTCGCGGCCCCACATCTATCGATTCCCAGCGTTGCTCCATCCTCGCCACCTTCCCTCCTGCTCCCTTTCATCCTCTAATGTGATTTCTCTCCTTCCCTCGAAGTCTCTCCTCATTGAGATGCCGTCTCTTCCCCCCCGCATCCATCAGAGCGTCGCCTCCCTCTCCAGCTCCTCTTATCTCATTACTCTCTCTAATTAGCCCCAAACGAGCCCGAAGGAACCAATAACACGCCTTCACTCCTGCATATCAATGAGATTCACACACTCACACACACACACACACACATCTGTAGAGTCATGTTTAATTTGTGTGCAAATATGTGTGTGTTTCTCACGTTCCTGCGTAATATTTGCATTTGTTGAAACGGCCCATGGGTTTAAGCAGACTTTAGCAACCCGGGTTGACTTCAGGCAGATTCATTATGTAATTGATGTGTTTGTGTGTGTGTGTGTGTCTGTGTGGGTGTGCGTATGTGTGTGGCCAGCTTGTTACTCAGCTGGACGCAGGAAATGTGGTGTTTGCTTGGGAACACACACACACACAATGTTCACACACACAAACCCACACACAAACAGGCAAACAAATGCTTGTGTGGAATTATTATATTAACAAACCTCATCAGCGTAGAAATAAACATAAATATGATGTTTTACTTAATGTTTCTGAGGTTGTTTTTTTATTCAGTAAATCTTTTAACACTCAGACGGTTTTAATTGGGTCGAGTGATGTGTGTTCAAACCCAGTGAGACGCTTTGCTGGTCAGTTGTGTGTGACTGAGTTGGGAAGTAACCCAGGCACAGCTGCAAGTGCAGCAAAACCAACACTCATGCATAAAAGATGAGTCCCTTTCTCTCCCTCACACACACACACACACACACACATACACAATCACATTCACACACACACACACGCACATTCACACCCCTATCGAAAAGTGTTTACCTGAGTTTATTTCTTTTTCTAGGATTTCATTTACCAGTTTGCTGTTTTCCTATGAACTGGACAAACATGGCTCCTCGGTTCCTCTTGTTATTTTTGGACCAGTGTGGATGTGTGCACCTGGGTTTATTTCTGTATTTTACTCCTCACCTCTTCCTCTCATCCTGGTCTCACCCTCTCTTCTCCTCTCTCCTCTCTCCTCTCTCCCCTCTCCTCTCTCCTCTCTCCTCTCATCCTGGTCTCACCCTCTCCTCACCTCTCCTCTCCTCTCTCTCCTTTTCCTCTCATCCTGGTCTCACCCTCTCCTCTCCTCTCCTCACCTCTCATCTCCGCTCTCTCCTCTTTCTCCTCTTCCTCTCATCCACTTATCCTCGTCTCACCCTCTCCTCTCCTCTCCTCCCTTCCTCCTCCTCTCCCCTCCTCTCCTCAGGCCTCAGTCTGTCTGAGGAGAGGACAGAAAATTACCTCTGGGTGTTTTTTTCCTCGTCTGCACTCAGCTATGAATCCCTGCCCGTGTGTGAAATGGTTTTTGCCGTCTCTCCCCGAGCTGCAGCTCAGCCTGCTTGGCCGTTGTGTAATGAATTAACGGCGCTGCCTGTTATGACTGCGAGTGCACGTTCTCCCTGGTGAATCAATAGTATCTGTGGATGGAAAGGAAACAGAATCTCTCATCGCTGCCCCCATCACACAGCTATATCTATTTCCTTTCATTATTTGAGCATGTCTTTCTTCTTATCTGCCCCCAGACCCCCCCCCCCCCCCACCCCCACCCCACCCTGTATCCCTCTCATTTCCCCCTTACCCGGGAGCACAAGAGTGACTTGAAGGGCAGAGGATGAGAACACAAATTAACCACAGGGAGCGGGTGATTGACAGAGACCGAGAGGAGGAGGAAATGGAGGGATAGACCATGTAAAATAGATGGAGGAAAGCGATTGCCTCCGATATCGATCTGGTAATCCTCATTGTGTTCTCCGGTGATCGTAATCTTCCTCCTGCACAAGAGGAGGAGACGCAGGGAAAAGGGCAAGAGAAGAGGAGGGAGCACACGGTGGGTAGGGAGGTGGGGGGGGGGGGGGGGGGGGGATGAGATGCAGAGAGAGGAGGTGCATTGCCATCCAGTGGTGCAGAGAAATGCTGCAACTCATCGTTTCATTGATAAAGCCCTTGTTGCTGCATGTGAACTGATCTGTGCTGGTTTGTGTGTTTAAACTCATTCATGAGGACATCAGCTCCTCTCAGCCCCGGGTCGGTGGCACAGAGGAGGTGGAGCTGAAAACAGTGAACATATGGTCCGTGACACACACTCCGACCTTGACTGTGGTATCTCGGGAGTGTGCACGTGCTCGTGTAAGAAAAAAATCAAACACACAATCACAAGATACAGTTTTCTCAGACCTTTATTTATGAATTTTCCGACATTCTGTATCTGTGCTATATTGCTGTTGGATTTTCAAATGGCCTTCAAATTGTTTCTTTTGAATAATTTCCCTTAAGTTTTATATTTATTAAAAAAATGTATGTAGTGTGTGTAATGATTGCCGAGTTGTGTTCATGCATTAGCTGACTGTGTGTTCTCTGACGGCAGTGTTTGGTTTTGAGTAAAGATAAAATAGTTTTGAAGCATTCAGATGTTTTGTGAGTGCAGCTTGAATTTTGGGGTTTGTGTTCACTGCTCTGACAAAAAGAGAAGACGTTTTTGGAAACAGAAAAATTAATAACACATCTGGATCAACCATAATAAACAGAATTGATATCCAGACAACCAAGACAAGTGAAAATAGAGTATTTCAAGCAAATCAGCCAAACACTGATAAAACATTTCTTTATTCTTTTTTTCCACGATCTGCTCTTGCAGGATAATATCTGCTTGTAGCGTCTAATGCATGATGCTGATCAGGGGTCAGTTACCTGCCCCCACCAAACTGCATGTGACTCTAATCCCAGCTCTACTGGCTCCTTAGCTTCCTCCAAACACGTGGATATACAGTAAATGACTTGTGTGTAAAATCAATGTGAAGCCTCTTTGAAAGAAATATATGAACATTTTGTGAACCTAGTTGTGCATCATATGCTACATCACAGCCTCTGTGCCAGACTCAGGGGCTCAAGTGCCTTTTCCTAGATTAGCTATGGATTCAAAATTCAATAAATACAAAGGTCCTGGAGGGAAAATAGAGGATTTGTTTCTTTTCACCACGACTGCTGCTGGTTGACCGGAGGGTTTGGATTTGCACCGAGGAAGTTAGAAAACGACAAAAGCAACAAAAAAGCAAGTGTGATGTTGAAAGACGTTTCCAGAACAAGCGTGAAGCGTCTGGAGGAAGAGCATCAGAGTGGAGTGAAAGGAAAAGCAGAAGTTCTATAGAGAAGCAGAGCAGAGACGGGGTTTAAGAAATTAATCGAATCTCCGAACTCCGAGCATCGCTGCTAGTTATCGTGGCAGCTCAGGAGAAAGTGTGGGAGCAGTGCATGAGAGAAGTGTTTAATAAAGTGTCACAGTGTGTTAAGGTTGTACCTGGGATTCTATTAGAGGAGCAATGAGGCAGAAATGAACATTTTACCAAATGTGCTGCACAAAATGATGGACATGAATATCATCTCCTCCGCTCATGATCATTTACATACCCTGGTCGTAGCTCGCTCTCTCCTTCTCTCTCTCTCTCTTTAACACACACACACACACAAATTTTTTTCTGCCTGCCTTTCCTTTTCTCCTCCCACCTGGCAGCTACAAAGTGATGACCTCAGGAGTCATTTATTAACATGGATTATATGTCGACAGGAGCCGAACCTGGCAGAAAACCATTAGTTACACCTCCTTCTCTCTCTCTCTCTCTTGCTCTCTCTCGCTCCCTCGCTTTCCCTCTGAGCCAATACACCACCAGAGGTCTGACAGAGAGATGTAAGGAAACAGAGAGCGATAGAGAGAAGGAGAGAGAGAGATAAGAATTGAAGAAAGAATCCACTTTTGCATTGACCTTTTCGTGGTTCATCATTCAGGAGCCCGCAGGTTTGATATCCTCTCTATGTTCGAGATGAGCCATCGATACCTGTGCTGTTAATGTCAAGCAGCTACTGATTCTGCTCTGACTCCGACTCTGGGATCTGAGGAGACGACGGATACCTCTGTCTCTGTCCACAACCCCCCCCACCCCCTCCCCCCCTTTATACACTGGTGCTAGACAGATATTTTAAATTGGTTCCAGTGGCTCCATAGTCCAGGAACTGATGCTTGTTTCTTAAAATTAAAAAAAGCCCATTAACAACAGTTGATTATACGAATGGCTTTTTAATTGTTGAGACAAAGTGGAAGTTAATATAACATATAAATAGTTAATAGTTTTAAGTGTGATCAATTTAAATGTACTTAAATATCATAAATAAAACCGACACCAAATAATAGTATGAGTCCTTAATATAGCTAATTAGTCCAAATCATGGATCTTGATGAAAGAAAATCATCAGACACGTTTGGCAGACTGATATTTATATGTGTGTGAAATTGAATTAAGAAAAATCTGGAATTTAAATGTAGTTTCATAAGGAAACTTTTGGGCCTCTGTGGACGTACATGCACTTATCTTCTTACTTTCACTTTATGTAAATCAAACAAATCTGACTAATAATTAATGTATACAGGAAGAAGACATGTATCAGTCACCAGAACGTTTTTAGAGAATTGGGTAATCCTGTAAACCCACCACTTCCTCCGAAACTTTATGTGTGTTGGGTTGTGTGTGTGTGTGTGTGTGTGTGTTTGTGTGTGTGTGTGTGTGTGTGTGTGTGTGTGTGTGTGTGTGTGTGTGTGTGTGTGTGTGTGTGTGTGTTTGTGTGTGTTAACTCTGTCCACATCACATGTCCTGTGTGGACTGTTGAAAACAGACTGGTTTCACTTCAACATGTGTTTGACTATGTGGACAGAGAACAGCTCAGCTCTTATCATGAAGCAGGTGGGAGCTCAACCAAATCAACAACACTAACTTTTTATCTACTTTGAAGTTAGAATATAATAGTTAAATCCTCATGACTTATTGTTAATTAATAATAAGCTTTATTATTAACAATAACATTAAGGTTATTATTTGTCAATACACTAGAAACCTCAATATTTTGTGTAAAATGATCAAACAAAATGTCACTTTTCCCTTTTGTATTAATTTAGTTTCCAAAAACACATCTGATATCTTCAAGGTGAACGGGGCTGCATGTAATTCTTCCCAATGTTCTTTTGAGCAGACGATATTAATGTCTGCCTGATGTTCAAAGCACAAGGCCAACACATTGTTATTCATTATTCTTATTATGTCTATTTTGGTATGAATTTCGAATAGAACTAGAAAATGTATTTCCTGCTGAAAATGCAGCGTGAATGACGAGCTGCTGAATAGAGATGAAAATGTATGAAGTCTTTAAAGAAAATGAACTTTGACAAGGACGAATATGAACTGAACTAGTTGAATAGCTTCAGAAGAAATGCATAACTGAAAAAAACTGTGAGTTTAAGTGAAAAGTTTGAAATTGAAGTCTGTACTTAAAGTAAATGAAGACTGAAATGAAAAGAACAGTTAAACAGCATCGTGACATCACCCATTGGTTTGTGAACTGATGTTTTGAAGCCGAGAGTTTAGAATTTGCTAAGCGCCATCTTGCAATTTCAGAGCCATATTTGGACAAAGAGGGAGGAGCTGGGTCTGACCTCTGACCTCTCAACTCGAGGTCGAACTGCTGACAGGGTTAGCTTCCATCATGCGAGGTAACGTACGTAAGGATTAAGTGATCTGAAAAGTGCACATGTCCGTATTATATACATAGGAGTAATGAATCGTAGCTGAAGTTGCTGTAAAATATTTTTTTCAACACTGCTCTATGACCTGTGTGACTCGTGATGATTAACAGCTCCTGGACTGTTTCCATCTCCATCATTACAGTTGAACTAAAACCTGTAAAACTTTTTTAAAGGTGATAGCAGCTTGTGTTCCTCCGGGGGTTTGGACTTTACTCTCACGCTGCACAGACGACTGCATCGAGTGCTGTGAGGTTTACATGAAATATTACGTTAATACTGTGCTTTCTCAATTCAAACATTTATACAGTCCGTGGTTTTAACCTTTAATAGTCACCAGGTTGCAAATCGTATCACCAGAAGTATCATTAACTCATCTGATCCTATCTCTAATTTATGACTCAGGTTTATAAAATATCTTATTTACCAAATTGTGGTTTGTTATCGCTAATTTTACTTCTGTGGTCTCTCTCTTCTTTATTTATTTCAACTTCACAAGCCCACATTTACATGCAGCCGTAAAGCAACGTGGTCTCATGAAATGGTTCCTAAGATATCATACTAGAAGTTATGTCCACATTTTCGTAAAGAATCATACGAATTTTTAGCGCTACATTTTTCGGAGCTCGGCAGCACTCTGATAAAGCAAGATGGTGGAGATTGCTGTATTCCTGGTGGAAAACGCTATAATTTAGCAATGTTTCTTAATAAAAATGTGTTTTGATGATATCTATGTCGAGATGTGTGTGTTTCAGTTTCAATATTTTCATTCATGGTTAAAAAAACAACCCACTAATATGTTTTTTAAAACCTATTTTCACAACCCTAATCTAAACCAGGAAGAACCATACAGAGAACTACAAATTGAATGGCGTTTCTGTACGTGAGTGTGTGTGTTGTTCCCATCTTTTGTAGTTCTAATGTGTTTTCACTATTATGTGAGATAGCTGGATCAAATCTGTCAAATCTGTTTTAAGTGGTATTTAATGGCCAGATATGGTCAAAATATGTATGTTTGCTTTATACACAATCATATGTTTCACTTTAGACCAAGTAAGAGACATCTTTGTTCATTGATAACTCAATTTCTCACAACCCAGTCTAAGACTGTTTGCCCTCCTCCCCTCTGGGAGGCGCTACAGGGTTCTCCGTTCCCAGACCAGCAGGTTCAGGAACAGCTGATTCCTACTGATGTCACTCTGCTGAATCACCTTGGTGCAGACTTCATATGTATTTTTCATATAGTGTTAGGGTTAGATGAATGTCCGCCATGTTTTTTGTTTTCAGGAAGAGAGAGAAGCGCATAGGTCACGTGACCCCAGCCTCCTGACTCACAGTTTAGTGGAATTCATACGAATTCTAGTGCATTACTTTTAGTAGCATTTCCTACGAAATTGTGATGAGACCATCCTGCGTAAAGACACACTCACACTATAGCTTGAATCCATAATATCTTCAAAAGATTTTTTTTTAATTAATTAAAGATACACAATTCATTTTTGGGAAACTTTCTGGAAAACATTTGACTCGGGTGAGACTCTGCACAGATCAGGGATAGGAACAGGAAACAACTGATAGGAAGACATCGTCAGGGGGGTTCAGGAGAAAAGACAAGACTGGAGGGAGACAAAGAAGACACATGTTCAATTTAAGAGTGAGATAAAGAGACAGAATCAAACAGATGTAAACATTATACCACAGTCTAACAGTCTAGACTCAAGAGCAACCACAGTTCTCAAGGTGCCATGTACCAGGATCTGACCTCGACTTGTTATAACGAACAGGAAGTATTTGATCATGTTCCATCTCTCACTTAATATCATGGGGTCGTTCTCAGTTTAGATTTAATCATTTAAACTTACAGGGAGCTGAAACATCTGGACTCACTGGTCTCATTGTAGGTGAATGGTTTCAGCAGAGTTCCCTCCTCTGAGTTGTCTTTTAGTCCGGGACCGAGTAATGGTGAGGGACTAACTGTTTTCCTCTAAGGTGTAAGAGACGAGGGACCTCTTGTGTATCAGATGTCTCTGGTGATGTCGCTGCGCTGTCGGTGGTGGTTGAACCTTCTGTCAAAGCGGTCTGATGGAATCTGTGGAGGAGCAACATGGTTCTGATTCTGCATCCAAGAGTTGGATTTTAACTGAGGTGACTGTAGAAGAGCAAATGGCTCTGTGGCTCCTATTTTTACAACTTTCAAAACTGCAGATGTAACCAAATGTAAAACTCAAGATTTATTTTTTGTCTTCTATCGTTTGAAGGATCATGACTTCGGCTCAGACTACAGGTACAGACCTGAAGTCAGTTGCTTGCTGCCACACTATTTACTTTTTGATATTGAAATAGAATCGCTGCTCGGTTGTTCATGTCTCTTACATGTATTTACCACTAAACATCATCGTAAGAATAATTTAAGAAAAATATATTGTACATAAATAGCTCCAATCCAACGCTGAAAGTTAGTTAGTTAAGTTAATTTTAAAACCTTCTTTCTGTTGTCAGATTAAAAACCTATGAGAGATTAAAACTCTCTCTAACAGGAGCCTGTTTCCCTCACCAGTGGTTCTGTGCTCCATCCTATCTCGTGACTCTCAGTCACCGGCTCTGGATACTTCTTGGAGGGAACTTGTCGGGCGAAGTGGAAGGCCTCGATCAACTCCGCTGGAAAAAGAGGAGAAGTGATGATGTGACACATGATGTCCAACGTTCAGGCCCTCGCCCGGGATAGAAGAGAATCCATGTGAACTTACAACTCTTTTCAATCGTCTCTTTTGGTTTACTGACCGTGGGTTTGTCTGACAAGACATGCACTGTGAGAAAGTGGAGAAGAACACAAAACAAAAAGCTTTCATACATTATCATCAGTGTAATAAAACAGCAGATACAAACCACTTTTTTCAATGACATCTAATTTAACAAGGAGTTTTTAGTGGAATAGTTTCAAGAATCCGAAAATAAATAGTGCAAATAAGTTCTCCTTCAGGTCCAGAATTTAAACTGGGTAAAAAGGGTTGATAGAAAGCTGTCCTTACGTTTCTTGAGTGGGTTGATGGTGAACTTAGTGTAAAGCATCTGGTGTCTCTGCTCCTTTCTTATCGTCTCTTGATGAATTGCGTCTTGATGAACCTTATTCTTGGCCTCCTCCTTCTTTTCTGAAATGTTGACAGATAAAAACTCAGCTGTATCCAGATGTTTATGACTGTTTTTTCTCCATGCGTTACTAAGCTGATTTGCTCATGGCGGGTGAGAACAAGAGTAAAACTTTATACTGTGTAAAGATATCTACAGTTACATCGTAATGTTATTAAACATGTTGATATTTAATAACTCAATAAAGGTGGCTATTCCCATTGCTATGAAGACATACAGTTAAATATGGAAATATTCAGAGCTAGAGTGGATGTGATCATCTCTAGAATAAGAGCAGGTCTGAAAATCTTCTAAAACCTTTGTCAAATTTAGTTCTTCATACATTTTTTAATGATCACTGTAATCTGACTACTTGATCACTATAACCAAATTAAACAGCATTTATATATACGATTCTGTCCCAAGTTTTTCTACTGTATATTTCTGGAAGGAGACTCAAAGCTACACTTTTGGAAATTGTTGTAATGGTCACGTGTGTTAACTTTGCCCCCAAACATATCATATCTCTGTGTCTTGAGTGTTGAGATACTGATGGTGGTGTCATTTCACCAATCAACCAAAACTTCCATTTAACACACTATGATAACAGGACCTTACCATCAGGCATGATTGATACCTGTAACAGTCACCAGTGTCACTTCTATCAGCTCACTACAAATACCACTACAACTGCTTTAACAGTTCTGTGGAAACGAGAGCTAAAAATGTTCTTCTTCGATTTGTTTTCCCCGGTTGGCCACTAACATCAAGGGGCATTACAGCCGAGCTAAACATTTTAACTTTTATATACATTCTATGTTTGTGGTATACGAATATCAAAGGAATGTGATGATAGCTCATTGCCATGATCAAAGGGATTTGATGATAATTAAAAGATATATATATTTGAAATATATAATTTTATAAACATATCGTTAAAATATGCAAGCAGAAATGTCTTGAATGAAGTGAATGTTTTTTTGTTTGAATGGTTTAATCGCTTTAATCTGTTACATCGAAGTATGTGGCTGTAGTTAGCGATCAAAATAAACAAATGGGAGAAGAAGAATATGCAAATATGCTTGCTCAGCATTCACACTCATATATTTAACTAACAATTGTCCTGTAGTATTCACACAGATAAAGATTTTAAAAACAGCAGTGCTCAGAATTACACTCAGGGCACACATCCCACCGTGATGACTTTTAGAGACAAACTGCAAACGGATGCTGTTGACATGGTAGCTAATGGATAAAGGTTTTAGACTCTAAACTTAAATGATTTTAAAGCTAACGCCACGATTGATCAAGTACATTCATACAAAGTGCAGTCAAATGGAATATAAACACAATCAAATGGATGTTTGCTGTGAAGTCAAAACAGAACCAGCTCTCCTGGGTTCACAGATCTGCAGAATACTTGCCAGGTAAATCTTTTCCGAGTATCATTGATCCCAGACTGGTATCATTGGGTCCAATTCAAGGTTCTGTGGGACCCTTAAATGTCTGTTATACGTCTGGTTATACTTCTGGTTATATATTTGAGCTCATTGTCTAGCTCCAATCAGATGGAGGGTATCTTTACATCTGAAGCACCTGAAGCATTCGAACAGCAGCTTGTACAGCGCATAGCTAATCAACCTAAATATTATTAATTACGTTATTTAAATTGGTTATTAGTTTACTTCGGGTGATGTGTGCTCTAAGGGTCTGATGCAGCAGAAAGTTTTATATTTGTTGTGGAAATTGTGTTATTCCTTTGTGTTGGTGTGTCAAGTTGAATTATTCCTAAAAGGATCAATAAAGGTTCATCTTATCTAATCCTCTCTTTACCTCTGCCAAGGAGATTAGGTTTGTTTGTTATTTAACAGGATTAGACATTTTGTGGAGCGATGGGATGTGACCCAAAGAAGAACCCATTACATATTGGCCTGGATTCAAATAAATAGACAGATAAAGCATAGACATCAGCCCCTCAAAATCCAGACTCTAATTTAGTCATAATTATTATGATACTACTAATAATAATTATACTTATAATTATAATAACAGTCGTAGTAGTAATAGTAGTAGCAATTGTTTTCCTTTGTTTTGAAATTACACGTCTAACAAGAAGAAGAAGTTCATTGTTCATTATGTGGTCTCACTCATCCTTGTTATTTTATTTTGGTATTGTTCTCATATGCAACCTGGACAATGAAAGCTAATCATCACTGAACACGAAGTTCCTCTGCAGCTGTCGAAATTGGGCCTGATGGTGGCGCTAGAGGATTTTATAGATATCACTACCCAACAGGGTGTTATTCAATTAACTCTAAATGTTATTGTATTACTTTGCTTGTTGTCTTTGATTTCAAATGTTATTCCACTACTTTATCTGAAGTGTTCGTTTTTATATGTTTGGCAGGATATCGTTTGTTGTCTTTGTTTTTAAATGACATTGTGTAATTCCTGCTGGTTGAATTTAATGATTTGTTATCTCGTTTTCCGTTGGTGTTCTTTGCCAAGCGCTTTGTCACCTGCTCTGAAAAGGTCTCGTAAATATTAGCTCATTTGTTTATTGGTTTAATCGCATAAGTCAACTCAAGGGGTTTCCTGGTGTTTCTCGGAGGGACTGCCCTGATCATTTGCCTGATTGTTATTATCATAACGCTCAGATATTTGTCCAATCAGGATTTACTTCTGGTTTAGAATCCTCTCAGGTGCGCTTTGATACATATTGTAAAGAGAATAACATCAAAGCTGAAAACAAACCGGTGGTAGGCTTTTCCCATCCTCCCTCTCTCCTCCCCTCTCTCCTCCCCCTTCTCTCTCTCTCTCTCTTTCTCTCTGGGACCCAAACTTGTTTCAGGAAAAGCGCCTGAACACATTTTCTCCCCCCCACCCACCCACCCCTCCTCGTCTCTCTCTCTCTGGCTGCTGGGAGACACAGGACAGCCAGGCGTCCGAGCCAAGGGAAGGAGAAGGCGTAGACTTCCTCCAAACATTTCCTCCGCCATCTCTCCGCCTGCGAGACTCAAACAGAAAAGAGAGAGAGAGAGAGAGAGAAAGAGAAAAGTTTCCTGGGATCTTCTGTGAGCGACAGGACTTTCTCTCCTTCTCCTCTAGGTCACCTGGGCGATCCGACACAGGAGTATTCCTTCCTTTCTTTTTTAATCTTTTTTTTTAAATTCCATATCCCCTTCCTCTGGACGCTTTTTTCGCAGACATGGACTGGGGCACCGATCTGTGGGTAAGTTGACAGCTGACTCAGGATCAGTTCCTGCCGCACACATACCTTCCACCTCCCTCAGGGAGCTGCTGTTGTCCTGTTCTCTGGACTCTGGGTTTTCCACACAGGGCCTGGAACAGTCTCGAGACAACAGCAGGAGTGTGTGTTAAAGCCAGAAGCCAGAGGATTTCGCAACCCCTGCTGCTGCTGCTACTGCTGCTACATACCTTATCACAAGCAGAGGGGAAAGAAAGGAGAGAGAGCTTCACTATAATCATAATAATCACCATAATAACTTTATTCATATGGCACTTTTCAGAATCAAAGTTACAAAGGGTTCAACAACAAGGCAGAATTTCAAGAATCTACATTTCAATATAGGCAAGATGAGGTCATTTACAATTCAAGACAACTCTTAGAAATAAGCCGGACGATAGAAGTGAAGTGTGAAGAAGAGATTTAAAAAGCAGATACTGAGTTTGACTCCCTGACATCTCCAGGGAGAGAGTTCCAAGCTTCTTCAGTGACCAGTCCAGATTTAGTTTAGAACTGTGACTAGGGCCCAGGATCCCAGTAAGGTAGCCACTGGTCATTCAGAGGCTTTAAAAAACAAGCAGTAAAGTAAGTTATGTAACTGGCAGGTAACTGGTGAAGTGAAGCAGGGATCTGCATGATGTAATCACTTCTCTATGTGGCTTGTAGAGTAGCTCACTATTTCCCTTGTAATGCAATAGTTAATAGTTATGACTCTGATTGGCCTGTCTCTCTTATCAGGAGGGTGCACCTCCACCTCCACCTCCTCTCACTCCTTCTTCAGTCCTCCTCAAGGCATGCTTGAACCAGGGCTGTGCATATGTGACAGCACCCCCACCCCACCCCCCAGACAGCATACGGATGTGGGCCACTTCAGGCCATTATGCAGCCCGGTAAAACATGGATGTGAGCTTAAAGTTGCCCACAACTTTGTTTTGCAAACATGCAGTGCTCTCTGCAAGATGTGATCTGGATGTGAACCTAAAACATCCCATGCGGTAAATGTTGAAAAACAAATTTGAGCTATCTGGGCCACCTTTGGTTGACATGCGGTTTTGCCTTGGCTCAATCGTGGCCCAGATTTGGCCAACAGGAGCAGTGACATCATCCCACACTGCAGGGGGGCTGCATGACACTGTGGGTCAGGACCGGCTGTGGCACAGATGACAGGAAGCATTTGTGAAAAGTAAAGAACCTTGTCCCTGCTGCCCGGTCGTTGCTAAGCTTTGAATCAGGTCAGCTCACTCACCAGTGGACTCTCTGATCCCAGGCTGCAACTTAACAATCAATTGTTTGTCGGATTTATAACATACCAGGGGTTGTAAAAACAATGGCAGTCACAAATATGTTTAAACCCCATGATTTCCTAATTGCTGGTTTATTCTGAATAGGAGTCGCAAACCAAAAGTTATTCTTGTCACAACACAGAGAGACAGGAAGTCCTCTCTTCTGAGAAGCTGTGGCCAGAGATGTATTTGGCAGCATAACATCATGAATGATTAATCGATTATCATAACAGTTGTGGATTAGTGTGTCTCTGGAGTGACTGATTGTTTCAGCTCTGATCAGTCAGACCAACGTGGAGGATGACTTATGTTTTGTGTTACAGTGCAAGTTTGTGTGTTTCACCCCAAACAAAATGTCCCGACTCAGATGGTTTGTTCCAGCTGGTTTAATAGTTGAGCGATGAGAAGAGCGGAGAGAACCCATTTCCCCTCAGACCCTGCTGTGATTGCGGTGGGAGTCAGACTACATGCCTCTGAGGTTATTCAGCAGTAGAACACAGAGTGGGTGAGGCTGTCCACGCTCAAAGTTGTTCGACTGGTGCTGCTCGAGTGATTCGTTGGGTCTGAAACAGTCGATCCATTTGGGGTTTGACAGGAAATTAGTCATCCACTGTGGCTGCAGCTTGTAATTTTATCATCAATTAATCATCACAGTTTTTGGGCTGATATGAAAATGCCAGAATATAGAGGTCACCATTATGTCTGTAAGATTTCTTTTGACAGTGCAAAATGAAGAAACTCAATTTGAGATATCAGTTGAACAGAAGCTGCAGCAGCCAATGAGTTTGAGGCTCTGCTCGTACCACTTCACTTCTATTAGCAATTTATCATATAATCAATGAACTGGTGAAGTCACATTTCAAACATTACCTACTTCTATCGCGTTAGATCTGAGGATTAATGCCGGTGTTGAGGTTTATTCGTAGACTTGTAGTTTCTATCTGTGTCAGATCCGCAGCCCTGATGAAAAAGTGATGCTGTTGAATCTGAAATGATCAAATCAACATAGTGTTTAACTATAATTCAAACTTTTTATAATGGATTCCTTATTCAATTTTTGCCAGATGTTCACTGTTTCCCCCTCTTTGCATTTAAATACTGTTCTTTGACACTTTATCACACAAATCAACACATTTAAAAACATTGTCATCCTCCTCATGGGCTCTGTTAACTGGTGATAAACCTTTTTTAATATTTCCAGACCAAACGATAGGAGGTAGATTATGGCGGCAGGGTGGTGCAGCGGTTGGCCTCACAGCAGGAGGGTTCTGGGTTTGAACCTGGTTAATTGGAGACTGTAAATTGTCCTTAGGTGTGATTGTTTGTTTGACTTCATGTGGTGGCGATGGTGTCAGCTGAGTTCTGCTCCTCACAGGATGAGTCATATAGATAACTATATATTGAGATTAGTCATTAATTGCAGTCCTAACTTCAACACAGGATTACTCTTTTCATTTGTCGGTGCACAGTGCTCTGGACTTTCTGGACTTTCAATCTCTCTGTCAGATGCTTTTTGAATCAGAGCCTGAAAGAGGTGCATTAAGTTGCTGATTGTCTTTAGGTTATAGACGAAACAATCAGTTCCTAGAAGTCACCTTGGCCTTCAGGAAATTATTACTGCAAGAACAAAATCGGAGAAATCACCTGTCGCCTGCAAAGAGAATCCGTGCTCAGTTATACAGAAAACTCATTTTGAAAAGCTTAATCGAACACGTTTTTCCCTTCAAACAGATTTGAAGTCAGTTATTTATTCGTCCCTGTCAGACAGCACATCCACTATCTTCTGTGTCAGCTTGTACCAGCTCCTCCTCAGTAAGGACCTCACGCTCTTCAGGGCTGCACCTCTCCATCAAATGAAAACGTTGTCAGATCTCTTATTTATCAGTGCAAGGCTACAATCCATACAGCTGCATTTTATTTTGAAAATCTGAATTCTCAACGTTAAACGATCTCTGTCCTCACAAGTGCTTTGGTTCAGAATCCTTTTTTAATCCCTGTCCACCCTGACACACCTGTAAAACGTATATGAAGTGACTCCTGTACACAGGACATGCTGGTGCTGGTGTAAACAGGAAGGTTTGAGCGTCTGGACATGGGAATTGTTGCAGACTGCTCAAATAGCAGCTCGTGCTCTACACATGTAAACAGTCGTTTCAGTGTAAAATTCAGAATTTAACTGCACAACAGATGCTAGACACATTTTCACCTGAGATCTACCAAACACACTGTATCTGGTATGTTTGGTGACTCTGTGATCTCCACTCCGGGGTGTTCTGAATAGCTTCAGCTGCACAGCTTGACATTACAGTGACAGTGGTGAGTGGTCAGTGGGGTTTAAAGGGTTAAAAAAAAATCATTATCATCTGCTGGCAAACATGACGTAACCCAGCAGCCTTCAAAACAGCCCGAACACACCCAGACCCTGTTAATGATTTCATCGCATTTTACACTGGAAACGCACAATGTGTGAACAAGGCTGTAAGGTGGATAATCTGAAGCAGGGGTGTGGCCGGGGGGGGGCACTGGTCCCAGTTGAAGTGTGATTGGCCCCCGAAGTGCCCCTGTCCTCTCGTTACTCTTAAAAATAAAAGCCTTTATGGCCCCTGATTTAGACAAATCCAGGATACACCCCTGGGTCGGTTGTTGCTTCATTTGAAAAAGTTAGATTATCGTGGTGAAGGTGGAGCAGGAGATGGAACCAGTGGACCACTGTGGTGTCAGCGGGCGTTGTACCAGTTCAATCAGTAAAATGGGATACGTCTTGTGTCCAGCATAAGGAGAAGAGATGATTCCAAGGCTTTTATTTATTGTTTTATCAAGTAAATTAAACTTTCTGAAGCATTTTTTTTATACATCTGAAAATAACGTTATGTTAATATTCAACTACCTAGAAACAGGAGCTCGTAGTTTCTAATAAACTGATGTCCGAGTGCAGCTGTTCCCGTTGCTTGGTATTTTTCTATTAAGATGGATATGAGCTGGAGTCTGACCTCAGCCTGGATCAGGAAACGCTGCTGTGTGTCGTCACAGATGGGGGGGGGGGGGGGGGGGGGGGCTGTCCGGCTGGCTGGGTTTGGACAAGCCCCTGGGACCGTCAGTCGCAGGGCGGTGGTTCACACCGAGCAAATGATTATCTCATCCCTGAACCCTCTGTGTGTCACTATCAGTATTTTTCTCCTCTCACACACGCTTTCAGATTTATTCCAGTGTAGCAGCAGAGGAGGGAAACGTGTTCAGAAATATATCTCAAAAGGTTCTTCAAGGAACCTTTCGACCTCTCGAGACATTTTGTTTCCCCCCCGATCGCTCTCATTCCTGGCTCGGGGAGGAAATGGGCAAAATGTCCTTTTCACTTATGGTGTTTTTCTCCTGTTTTCTAATCGTGTTCCTTCCTGCCTCCTCCTCCCCGGCCTTTCTCCCAGCTCTCTCTCTCTCGAATCCAGGACATCACTAACTGTGCTATGGACTGATCTCCATTTAGCTTCCCCTTCCTCTGAGGACTCAAAATCTATGTCTCTGGCTCAAAAAGACCCTGCAGCCGCTACACACACACACACACACACACACACAGACACACACACAGACCCACACACACACTGACTGAGTCCAGTCTTTCTTTGTTATTCACAAGAGACACAACAGCAGAACCACCCTGTTATTCTCGTGTATCTGAGCTTTCACATTGCTCAGTTCTGTGGTCACCGTCTTCAGCGACACCGTGTAGATATAAGCCAGTGGCAACAGAGAGGACAAATGTTACCTGTCCAACCGGTTTGTGTGTGTGTGTTTGCATTTGTGTGTGTGCATGTGTGTGTGTGTGTGTGGTTTTCAAGGCATGGCAGTCTGTAAAGAGGAATGTTGAAAGGAGAGAAGAGCTGTAGTTCTCTTTTCTCTCCTCCTACTACACCTTTGTACTTTTTACCTTTGTGAGAAATTCTGAGAAGGGAGGATACTGCGTGGGCGTGTGTATGGGCGCATGTGTGTGTGTGTGTGTGTGTGTGTGTGTGTGTGTGTGTGTGTGTGTGTGTGTGTGTGTGTGTGTGTGTGTGTGTGTGTGTGTGTGTGTGTGTGTGTGTGTGTGTGTGTGTGTGTGTGTGTGTGTGTGTGTGTGTGTGTGTGTGTGTGTGTGTGTGTGTATATCTGAGGACCACTTCGAGTCTAGACCTTACGGAGTGAGGACATATTGGGAAACACTTTTTCAAAGAAGTTGTTGGAAAAAACTGATTAATTCCTTTGTCAAAAACCTGAATTGGTTTATTAAAAAGACACAACACAACAAATAATGTTTGTGCAATACAACCAGGTTTAAAAAGGACTAGTGACACAGGTGGGGCAGCGGACGTTCCAGCTTATTATCCAGTCTCTCAGGGCTCCAGTAGTCTCTCCCCCGGCTGTAGAGTAGTTTTGATGTAAGGGGCTGAAGCTTAATAACAGGGTTGTGTTAGTGTGTGTCTGTGTGTGTTTATTGTGGGCCTTTAGTTTTGATTTGTGACAGATCCACACTCCATTGAATGTGATGCAAAGGTCGAACAGGCCAGCACACGATTGTTTATTTCTTACAGTAGAAATATGAAAGAAATAAGGAGGCGGTCTGATAACCTCAATGATTTATTTGTTTTGAGACACAAGGAACATGAAAACTAATTCAATGTATATTATATCTGCTCAGGAGAAATAAACTTAACACAATGGCTGTAAAAACACGAACCACTTATATATAATCTGTATGGATCTGCATCAAATTGTATGCACTCAGAAATACCAGCCCCCTAAATAGGCCGACTGTTTTTAGAAACAGGATCTGTACAAAAACGCCAGATGTTGCAATGTTAAAGAAAGTGAAAGGAAAGTCCTGGATCCGCCCCCAGCATGTGATTGGTTATTCTCAGATACAGTTTTGTAGTATTTTTGTATAATCCTGCTTAGATACGAAAAAGCATCAAATTAAAATAAATAGAAATCATGTTAAAGAAAGTGAAAAGAAGTTCCTCTGACCCATCGGCACCATCATTTAATGAGTTCTTCCACCAGTGACCCAAAATGATTCCTTCCACCAAATTCCGTTGTAATTTGTTTTTGAGTAATTCCTGCTAACAAACACCAATGAAACCAGTTCCACTCTGAAGCCTCTGACCCGCAGACACCAGCAGCAGCTTCACCTCTCGCCCCCGGTGTTTGTGCACAAGTACAAGTATGTAAACGTGTGTTGCTCTGTGTGCTGCTCCTCTCTCAGGACCAGTGTGACATCATCGACAAACACACGCTGTCGGGCCTCGACCTGGTGGATCGCTACATAAAGTTTGTGAAGGAGCGGACGGAGATAGAACAGAGCTACGCCAAGCAGCTCAGGTGTGCCCCGAGGATTCTGTCTCAGTGTTTATTCACCTCCGCATGACATAGGATCGTACGTTGTGTTGTGCATTTACAGTATGTGTCTGTGTGTGAGTCATAGTTTTTCCTGTCCAACAGGAGTCTAACGAAGAAATATGCCAAACGAGGGAGCAAGGAGGAGCAAGACTGCAAGTGAGAGATGGATCAAATGTCCAGTTTCCATTATTACTCACTCATTTCTATCATTATGCGTTTGCAAAAATAACACTTTTGTTGCTGAGCTGAATTGAGGTGCTGTAAATGCAGCTCATGTGCAATTCAAAATATTTCTATATTCAATGTGCCATTCAAGATGTGAAGAGATTATAACATTTTTTGTATTATTGTCGTTGTTGTTGATTCTTGATTAACAAGAAGAAATAAAAACATCAAATATAAAAAAAGGCAGGTGACTAAAAGGACATAGACAACATAAAAATGAAGCAAATCAGCTGAATAAATAAATATGTATAAATAAATACTAGCTGGTAAATCATTCCAGAATGTAGGAGCCTAAAATGTACTCACAGGAATATTTTTGATATATTCTAATATACTTCATTTGGAAATAACACAAGTTCATTACAGATGGTACAATATTAAGGTGGTTTGCTGAATATTCATGTAAATGTCTTCATTAAAAGGTGATTTGTCTAATTGCCCCCCCTCCCCCCTCCCCCCATGCCGCAGATTCAGCAATCACGCATCTTTCCAGGAGATCCTGAACGAGCTGAACGACTACGCCGGCCAACGGGAGCTCATCGCCGAAAACATGATGACGGGAATCTGCGTCGAGCTCACCAAGTACCTTCAGGACATCAAGTCAGAGCGGAAGACAGTGAGAGAGGGAGCAGGGGGAGGGAGAGAGAGCGAGAGGGGGGGGGGGGTGATGTGAGGCACATGTGTCATCATCATGTGGATCTGCAGCACGTTCACTGAGACCTCTTCCCTCCACAGCACCTGGCGGACGCCAAGAAGGCCCAGCAGAATCTAGAGGGCAGCTTTAAAAACCTAGAAAGTGTGAGTCACCTGTTTCTGCTGCTCACTGACGTCTAAGCTGGGTCGTGTGCTTCTTACTGAAACTGTGATTCACTCACAAATCATTTAAAAAATCACGATTTCTTTTGTTATGCAGGTCACAAGTTAATAATTTCCTGCAGTTTCTCGAGAAATACTCAAGTGAGAGTGAATTCTCTGATTGGTGATTCATGTGTGTTAATGAGTGTGTGTGTGTGTGATACTTCCTGCAGACTAAGAAGCGCTTTGCAAAGGAATGGGCGGAGGCCGACAAAGCCACGCAACAAGCGGACAAGACGGAAAGTGACCTCAATGCCACCAAGCTCGATGTGGAGAAAGTAAACGCACAAATACACACACACACACACACACACTTACTCTACAGCTGAGCAGTCATGTTTTCTCTTTTTTTTTGATTTGGTATCATCTCCTCCACTGTCTCCCCCCGTTCGCCTCCTCGCCCACATCTGCTCCTGCATTCCTCCCTCTTTGCATTTTATTTTGCATCTCTTCCCTTCTCCCTCTCCCTGCACTCTCTCATCCTCCTCTCCCTTTTCTCATCCACCTCTCCGTCTTGTCCCTCGCTCCCCAAGGCCAGGCAGCATGCCCATGCCCGCACGCACACGGCGGAGGAGTGCAGGAACGACTACGCAGCCCAGCTCCAGAAGTACAACAAGGAACAGAACAACTTCTACTACACAGAGATACCACATATCTTCAATGTGAGAGACACACCTACACACACACACACGTTGACAGTGTTGACAGTATGTCGAGACAGAGCTCACCTCCCTGCTAATATGATGCACCACAGACCCATCACAGCCAGTGTGGTCTTTTTAATGCAGGGTGTGTCAACACAGACACTGTGGCTGTAATATGAAACTCAGGGAGGTTGTTGTGTGTTGAGCAGAAAATGCAGGACATGGATGAGAGGAGGATCCGGCGGCTGGCGGAGGGATACTGCAAGTTCTCGGACATCGAAAAGAACGTGCTGCCCATCATCTCCAAGTGTCTAGAGGGCATCTCATCAGCGGGACTGAAAATCCAGGAGAAACAGGTCAATGTTAGATGTTTGCAGGATTATATATCAGGGCTGTTTGTGTGTGTTGTTTGACCCAAATGGTTAAAATAAGGAGTCGGTGAATTGGCTGCATCTTCCATCAGTCCAGCTTCACCCATCTAAGACACCTCTGACCTTATTGTTTTAAAACTTGCTCCATGTTCTGGTGTTTAAAGGTTACATGAGAAGATTGATACCACTCTCATGGGTGTTAGTTCCATTTGAGGGTATCACCTGTTGCCCGTTGACTCAGCTTCTTGTAAGTCTGTAACAAGCAGCCTGGCTCGATCCAGATGTAAGAACACCTGCTTTCAACATCTGTCCTGAGTGATGTGAGTTCAGGTGGAACACGTTCATTCACCCTGACCCTCCGTCTTCGCTCCCTTGTTTTTTCTAGGACTCCTTACTCTTCATAGAGCAGCATAAGTCTGGCTTCGAGCGACCTGGAGACGTGGAGTTTGAAGACTACACCCAGGGAATCAAACCAGCGACCTCCGACTCCAGCCTCAACCCGCCCAAAGTGCGCACCAAGCTGTGGCCTTTCAGCAAGAAGCACAAGGTGAACGTCTGTTCATATTTACCTCTGTTTTGCAGCTTGGTAATAAGAGGCGGCCTCTCCCCTTCCTGTCCCCACTGGGCTGTATTTGTTAACCTGAATATCCTCTCCGTCCGGTTCCTGTTCTTAGAATGTGGCTGAACTCTTATAGGCTCACACATATTGTTATCACTTCAAAACCTTCCTCTAATTTCAAATCCATACACCTTGGCTCTCTAGACACAGTCTTCAAATACGGCACAATCCCATTTTGACTATATTCATTTAAGCGTCATTTTATTTATTTATTTATTTATTGATGAATACTATGAAATGAAAACCTCACATTAAATGGACTGTGAACCTCTAAATCCTGTTCTCCTCTGGTCAATGGCTACATCCACTTTTTAAACACAGTCTGTCACTAAAATAATAATAAATCTAATATTTGCTTCCAGTGTGGAGGCAAGTAGCAGCGTGGCTCCGCGTGAACTTCAACCTTTTCTGAACTTTTTTTTAAAACGTCAAGTTCATTGTGACATCATCATAACAGTCTGGACTGATTGGTCTGCCGTCCCACTCGTTTGTCTAAAGTCTTTAACAGCGGCTTCCTGATCAGCTGTAAAACGCTGCTGAAGCTGAACCTGCTGGTAGGACTGGAATGTTACCGCATTTCAGCCACAGTGCTAATGTGCAATGAGGCTTTTTATGGCACACTAAAGGAAAGAGGGAAACATGCGTCATATGAGCACTGAGATAAACTTCCTGTTTTCATTTCAAAATAAAGTTACATGAACATACAAGGCAAGGTGTCACGTTACAGCTGACGGTGGATGAACCTGTATTTTTGCAGGTTTTAGGGACTTGAAAAAAAGACTCGAGTCAAATGTGGAGAACCAACTTTCGAAGAACTAAAAATAAAACCGCACAGTCGTCGAATCGTCAACAGACAAACTCGCATGTAGAACAGGACACAGCTGTTTTCTTATCTTCCTCCCAACGTCCACTGTAGGAGTGTAAGGTCTCCTAACAATGCTTTAAAACACACACACACACACCCACACTCGTAAAACTCAACACACATTCCAGTCATGTCTTACCCCACCGCCCTGTTGCCCTCGGGGGCCAGTTCTAATTCCAGTCTCCTGCACAGGCTTGCCCTAAAACACCTTTTTTCTCTCTGTAGCTCTTCATCCTCTTTATTACAAACTTCTCCTTGACTCGCTTTTTTATTCTTCTTCTTCTCTTCCTCTCAATACCAGTATCAATTTCTCCCTCCTCTTCCTCCTCCTCCACCTCCCCTGTTCCTCCACCTTGTCCTTCTTTCTCCCCCCCCACCCCCGCTCTCCCCCTGTTTAGTTCGCCCCTCCGTCTTTCTCTCCCCCGTCCCCTCTCCCGCCCGGCCGCCACCCTCTTTCCCTCCCCCTCTCCAAGCTGCAGCGCTCCCCCCTCTCTCTCTGCGTGAGGGAGTTTAGCCGCTCTGTCAAACCCAGGATTTCCACGTTAAAGATATTGCGCAGACCTCGCTTGGTGAGTGACTCTGACTTTGAGCTGCCCCCCCCCCCCCATCCCATTGATGTCATTTGTGCTTTTTGTACCTGTTCACATACTTGCCTTTGGGTTTGTTTGTTTGTTGCACACCTGTCTCACACTGACTTGTCTATTTGTCTCTGTCTAGATATCTCACGCTGAAAAGCACATGGTAACACTTGTTATTGTCATGTTAAACTTTAAAGGTGTCGAGGTGAATGAGAGGATTCTGGTGCTGGATTGATTCATTTCAAGGGGGAATACTGTATTTCAGGGGGAATGATATTTAAGGAGTAACTGCGCTCTAGATCTTTGCTGCACTGACCTCTGCAGGTGGAAAGGGGTCAAGGCCCCAGAGCTCTCCAACGTAGCTTGTTGACGCACAGTTATTTAAATAGCATAGACTGTCAGATAGCAAGCTAATAACTTGATCTATAGACTGTGTACAAAGATGGACGACAAGGCAGCGCCACAGAAGTGAAGCCAAAACATCTTAAAGGCCCCCTGGTGGCTGGCTAAAGTATAGGTCTTAAACCCCTGCCTCCTCCATGTCAGCAGATGGGCCAGAATACAAATATGTTGGCAATATTTATGTAATGATTGACCTCAACACCGAAGCTCCACTCGATGATCACTACTGCATAGAGGCAGATAGCGCAAGATAGGTAGCGCCCGTATTTTGGCTTCAGTTTTGTATAGTGGCAGGAAGTCAAGACCCGTCGTCCATCTTTGTTTACAGCCTGTGTCTTGATCCATGTACATCTGAGTCCACAGCTGGAGTCTCTTGCCTGTTTGTGCCTCTCATGTCCATGTGCAACAATCACATCTGAATCATGGCTCAAAACATCTAATTCCCCCCCCAAAAAAATAGTCTCTGAAAAACCCAGAAACCACATACCAGTGTTCTGACGTTACTAACACGGTCCCTCAAGATTCTTCTAAACATCTGGATGGTGTTTTCCAAGTTGAGAATGCATTTCCTAATCCAGGTGGAAATGACATGAGTGTCCTTGTTCTTTTTGTAAAATACAAGACAACAATAATGGACAAAAACATCAATATATATAAGATGTAAATTTAAATGAGACTGTTTCTCACTAAGATCATGGACAGTCGTTCTGGGTTTATCCAAGATGGACAATTAATGTTTTTTTAGCTACGTGGCTAACAGAAGTTAACAGTGTTAGCTCAAAACAACACAGTCATTGAATCCGGTCTCACAATTGTCTGCAAACCAAAGTCAGACAGATGATGTCGATCGACTCCAACTTTACGTTTCCACAGTGAATAGATCCTGAGGTCCCATTTACCTCACCACTAGGTGGCAGTGCAAGTAATGTTTATTATCCGGGTGCAGTTACTCTTTAATAGACACAATCAAATGAATTTTCTGATGGTAATTGGTATTTTTCTGTTTAATTCAGTAAATCAATCTATTAACTTTCTCGCAAGACCAAAATTGATTCTGTTATACCATATTGATAAATCCCTTAGTTCTCTATGTTTAACATAAATGCAAGCAAATAATGTATAATATATTTAATGTGACAGTCAAATTAAAACATAAATACACATATACCATTGCAAATACTTTATCTTTTTCCTCATTCCACTAAAGTATTAGCAGTGTGTAAGTGAAACTTTACATTTAGAACAACACAGAAGTATTTCATTAAACAATATCACACATAGACCGCTTCTTAACCTTTCTAATGTAGAAACAATATTATTTAGTTTGTCTTAATGTCCAAACTCTGTAATCCTTAATTGTCCTAATTAATATTTATTTTATTTTATTGATATCTAGGGTTTTTAGGTGATAAAAGGTCAAGGTTAGATAAACTATTAATAATCAAGCTTTGTTTCTCTTTATTGTTTCTATTTCTATGATTTGTTCATACAGTACATTACAGTATGCACCAGTTCAAACAAGAGCAGAAGCTCACTGGTATTTTCCTTTGGGTAAATGAAACGGGATGTTACAGAGTTCATGCTTCTCAAGCTGTCTCTGACATTTGTGTGATTTCTGCTTTTCCTGTACTGCTTGCAAATCAAAGTTTGTTTATTTTTGTCATGAAATAATTATGTGGCTTCTGCTTTTTGGGATCTTTGATTGAGAAACTCCTTCACAGTGTTAAACTGAATATAGACGTCCGATTAGCAGAGGGAGCTGAGGAGCGACATCTGGTGGTGAGTGTTGTTTGCTGTTCACTAAAGTGCGTGTGCGTGTGCGTGTGCGTTTTGTTTCGTGCAGCCGACGGCTTCAGAGGATTTCTCTCACCTTCCTCCGGAGCAGAGGAAAAAGAGGCTGCAAGCGAAGATCGATGATTTCGCCAAAGAGCTGCAGAAGGCGCAGGACGAAAGGTGATGACCTCATCAGCACATATCACTGTTGTCTCACAAAAACACATCTGAAGCTTATGAATTTGTCTTTACATCACATTAGGGTGTTTTAGACAAACATTTTCTCCATGTTGCATTGATCTACAAAACACAGGGATTCAGTGAACAGTTTGTTTTGGGGCTGTTCATAAATCTGAAACTCTCGTCTGGGCACAATCAATCAGTTGCTTCAGAGTAAAATCAGTATCTGGGTCTGGGTGTAAAAAAACAAAAACAGTTGTGGCACATTTTTCACAGACATTTCTCACCACTAGAAACATGTTCTATTGACATTATTGTGAAATCCTTGATAGTGAAACCAGGCAACCACCAGATTAGAGCCCAACCCATGTGGATCTTTTGGGGGCTGATATCTAATACTGATATTAGTGAGTGAAAAAGTCCTGGTACTGAAACATCCACTGATAAATACATATAGAAATATGTATTTACATAAAATATCTCTAAAATCTTCTACGATGTTCTTATCAAAACCATAGGACAAAGACATTTAATTGTGGCTTGATGTTTTACAGTTTAAACATAAACTTAATGATAAATGAAAACAAAAAGCAAGTACATCTTATTTATCCTGTAAGAGAAGTTTTCATATCTGCAAACACAAAGGATTTCTGTGATGTGTGTGATAGCCTCCTATTGGCCGGTTGTCAGTAGCCAATCAATGAAAACAGTTGGGTTCTGAATAAGATGCATTTTTATCTTAGTAATATATTTGAACAGTCACTTCTGTCTTAGTTGTTCTGAGGCTCCAGTGATGTCTCCCAGAGTTGAGGGACATTAGATCTATGAGGCGTCCACAAACTTTTGTGGACTTTGTCTCTTTTTCACAGTTTCGGTCGGGTCCCTTAGTTTCAATCTGAGTAAACTAAAAGCTCCCTCGTGCTTCTAACTTGGCGGCAGCGGTTTGAGGAAGGATCTTTCCTCCTCTTTTCCTGTTTGAACATGACAGTTCCCCTGAGCCACGATCACAAAGTTTCACTCTTTGATGTGGAGAAACTGGACTGACCTGTACTGAGCCACGATCTCTGCCCCACCGGGCCAAGCCTCTAATACCAGTACATGTATAATTCAGAAAGTCTGCCGACCCCTCCCCTCCTTATCAGCAGGGCTGCACTGGAATGGGGCTTCCTTAATCAGTGCTCGCATTTCAAAAACAATAACATGTCCTCCTCCCTGCTTGACCTCAGTGAGGCGCTGGACAAGATGAAGGGCGTGTACGAGAAGAATCCACAGATGGGAGACCCGTCCAGTCTGGAGCCTCAGATCACAGAGACCACACAGAACCTGGGACGCCTGAAGGGGGAGCTCGCCAAATATGAGGTACTCCCTCACTCACTCACTCACGATCTCACTCACTCACTCACACACGATCTTCAAGTATTTGTGCTTTAAACTCTTTATCTCTTGATCGTCCCAGTCGTGGCTGGCGGAGGCCGTGGGAGGAGAAGACTCCTCCAACACCATCAACAATAATATTCGACACGGGTAAGACCTGGATTTAAAGGAGCAGTTTCACATTTTACAAAGTACATTCATTCACTTTCTTGCCCTCAGCAAAATGAGAAGATCAGTATCAGTATCACTGTCTGGAACAAGGGAAGTTTCTGTTTCGTCTGTCAGCAGGATTATTACAGAACTTTGAAGTGAAACCAGATAAACGTCTGGAACCAGGATCTCACCTCACTCTTGTTTATGGTGACCCCTAGTGTCTGTATGACAAGTTTCAGAAGGTTTCACTGTAGAATTGTTGAGAAGATTAAAGGTAAAATAGGCAACTATGTCATTATTGCACTCATAACTTATTAATGTCAATTCATATTATTATTTTAGATAATATCACCTCACTCTTGTTCACAAATTATTATCTGAGAAATCAAGGAAAATTTTGAGAAAGCTCATGTCTCTCAAATACTAAAGATAGTAAAAATAAAAATCCTGGATCCGTCCCCTGATCTGGATCGGCACCAAAAATGAAACAAAATGTCGGCGCTGACCCACATCAAGTTTCATGGTCATTTGTAATATTATTTTAGCGTTAACCTGCTAAATAACAGACAAACAAATGCAGACAAAAACATGTGCATTCATAATATGTGTGTTTAAATGTGTCTCTCCAGCGTTGGAGCAGCCGACCAGTCCCACAACATCTACACAGAGTTTGACGATGAGTTCGACGACATGGAAGCTCCCATTGGCCAATGCGCCGCTCTCTACACCTTTCAAGGTACATCTCCTTTATTTATATTTGTGTACATATAATGTTTGTTTTTTTATTTCTCTGTTTATACATCTTTTACTTGTGTTTGTGTGCAGGCAACAGCGAGGGCACCATTTCCATCACGGAGGGAGAAATGTTGAGTGTAATGGAGGACGATAAGGGAGACGGGTGGATGAGGGTCCTCAGAGCCAGTGGAGAGGAGGGATATATACCGTCGTCCTATGTCAAAGTCAATCCTTAACACACACACATACACACTACACACACTACACACAAACTCACACATACACACAGTACACATTTAAAGCTTGTGATGGAGGCGTGAATGCAAAGTCAATCCAGATAATTGGAGCAGTTCTCCTCGTCCTTTGTCTCTCGGCCTGTGACGTGTACAGTGAAATGATTATAGAGCTCGATGTCCCGGCCGTCTCTCTGGACTCAGAACGCCAGTCCTGTCAGCTCGTTTATAGATTTTTTTGTTTTTTTTTAAACCAAACTTCTGAATGTATTCCTGAACTTTATTTTGTCACCTTGCTAAAGTGACGACTCGTGTTCAGCTTCACGGCCGCTCCTCCTTCACGCTGCTGTTTCTAATCCCCTGCTGAACTTTTCCTGTGCCCGACTCCAGTCTTCTCCTGAAACCTCTTTACTGCAGCAATAATGTGACTTTTTTTTTTGTTTTTATCATATTGATGTTTGATGACTTTGAACTGGATGAAAACCACTACCCTCTACAGAGTGCACTAAGAATAATATCATTTTAAATATCTGTCTTCAAACAATATTCAGCCGCCCGTTTGCAATAGAAACAGTTTTCGCTTGCTGAGACCATTTCTCTTGATAGTACTGGTCTGCAATTGTCAATGAGAAATTCAATGAGAAATGCATTCTTTGTGTTACTGTCACACTTGCAAAACACAAAGAGGGCGGTCCCCAGTCAAACATGTGACAAATTAAAGCAACTCTCTGTAGCTTGTACTGAGCAACAGCGCCCTCTGCAGCTACACTTGGTGACTACTTCTGTTAGGGTTTGAGTTATTAATGGGTTGAAAAGTCTCAATCGCTGAACTGACACACAACTGAATGGTTGATATTACCCATGATCCCCTGCTTCCTGAAACAGAAGAGCTGCCACTAACAAAACCATTTTTAAAGTTTCCTGGCTGAATATCAGAGAAAACTCTTGTATTTAATAACTTAAATAACTTTTTAACTGATCTACAGTTCAGCTAAACTCTTAAACTCTCAGTCAGTTCCACACAGGAGATCAAACCAACTCGCCAAAGTTGAAAGAACAGACGTTCAGGGTGAAGAGCAAACATTCTCCACACTCATTTTAGTTTTAAATATTTTAAGGTAAATGCATAGTGTTGCTTTAACTTCAAGTAATTGTCAGAATATGTTTTTACTCGTCTCTCACAATCAAAGCGCATTAGGAAGGGAATCCTCATTGGCCAATATGTAAAAGAGGATTCATTGCAGAAAGCAGAAACTGTTTCAGTGCGTATGTGGACATGAGATTGTTGTTAGACGTGAAACTATCTTTTTAACTTGACATCCTATATCCCAGCTCTTCTTCTACAATTGCAAGAAAACCCTTCTTTGCGAATGTTTTTGTGAAATTCAAAAAAGCACAAAATGATCAAAATTCAAATACAGAATTTATCATTTTTATAATTCCTGTGAACTGTCTGTATTTGAGGTCGCGGCCTCAGTGCTGCTCCAGAGATCATTGCATACCACTGATCTTATGACATCTGATAGTAGGTGCAACTCAAACAGTAGATAGAAGGCAATTATTCAGTTTCACTCTCCAGTGTTGCACAAAGCGTGGCTGGGATCTCGTTGGACAATCTGTTTTGATTTTCCATGTTTAAAACCACCTGTTTTTATATTGTGAGCCTTCAGACCTCCAGCATCGCACTCCTCCTCTTCCCAAGTCCTCAGATACCACTTAATTTAAACACACATATTGAAAGAACCAGTGAGAACAGGATGGATTTCAAAAGGGATGAAATGGGAGTTTTTGAGTTTTAGCTCCTGAGCTCCACAGCCAAGGGTGACGAATTGTAAAGAAATATTTAAACGTGGTCGGATTGTTTAAAGAAACACTCGATGTGTTTTACAACGTGTGAAATGCTTCTTTGTGGCTGATCTATAATCTATAAATGTGCAAATGTTAATTCTCAAAAGTTTAAGAGCCAAGATGTCTCCCACTCCACTGAAAAGGATTCCAGTGTCAAGACGTACAAGAGATTCCTCAGACTCGTCTTTCTGCACAGTGAAGGTCAAACACACTCGAGAGGCAACAAGACGCGACATGATTTTTGACTGGAGACTCCAGGTTTAAGAACAAACAGTTTACACTTTTCTCTCTGTGCCATCCTGTCCTGCACTAGTAAAAGTTTTCTCCACATTTTAAGGGGTTTTTATTTTACAATCCATTTTTAAACTGAAAATATATGTATTACCTTGTATCATTTGAGTCATAAATTGGGATTTAAGAAAAGAAAAGAGCCTGAATTCTTGTGTTTTTTCTGTTTCTTGTCATTTATGGGAAATGCAACATGTAAAAATTGAAATATGACTAAAAGTAAACATTCATTTATTGCGTCATATGTGAAAAAAAATGACTATTTCCAGTGTGGCTCCACAGAGCTGCAGTTCCTGAACTCAGTTTTAATAAAGTTCGTGCTGTGTCCATTGGAGCCTCAAGTATCCGAGTGTCAGAAATGCACAATTGGAAAAGTAAACAGATATTTTTGGGGTAAACAATGTCAGATTTCCTGCAAAAGGAAAATGGATCAAGCAAAGTCCTTTTCACAGTAAAGTCAGTCCAGGCAGTTATTACTTTTTTTACAAAATTTGTCGCTCACATCTCAGCCAGTGAAGGAAAAAATAACTTCTCTCTTTACGGAGACCTTCACACAAAACTCAACTAAAAGCCTCTTTTTGTGTTTGGATGCTGATGTCCCCTTTCAGCCAGTGAAGCAGGCGCCTGCGGGGTCAGGTTAAAGTGTCAGGTCCAGTGGGGTGATCTCCACAGGCTCCAGTTTATCCGAGAGAACACAGAGGATTTTGTCAAACTTCTCGTAGCGCTCCTTTCTGCTGGCGGACGCCCCCGACAGACCCCAGAGCAGGCGCAGGGCGAACTCCGTCTGGAAAACCTCCAGCAGCTCGGGGACCGGCTCCCAGCCTCCTGGAGGAGCAGTGTGACAGACATGTGATGAGAGCAGGCACCACACAGGATGGACCTCTCTACTTCCTGTCCGAGCGGGTCTATCTTACCTAACAAACTCTGCCTCTATATACATGTGAATGGATTTAGGGTTTATGTTACTGAAATAAACTAAAATAACATAATTAGTTAATTAATCAATAGCTTGTTCACTATATCTTAAATCTGAAGTTTCAAAGACATATCCATGGTATCTTTTTTTTACATTTGTGAGTCCAGCTTCCTCTGTTAAACCCTGAAGATCATAAATATGTCATTATCAGAAGTCATATTTCAATTTCAGATTGTTGTGCTGATTTTTGAAAGCAGGACTTTAAACTCTGCTGTAGTGAACTTCATCTTTCTACTCTTTCTTAATTTTTCTCTAACTGAAACTCACTCTCAAAGGGATGGAAAAACATTTTGTTATTGAAAAGTGACTTCCTTCTGAGCAGGTGACATTCTCAATTTACGACCAGCTGGCACAGTTTGGTTAAACGCTCGTTGAGACAAGTTTCACGAAACAAAGACTTGGGATGTGATATACTGTTACGATGTTCCTGTCTGTGAAAAGAGAGGACATTGTCGTTGGTGCATGTGTGTACCTGTGAGCAGAGCGTGTGCGTGCTCCTGATAGTCTTTAGCGTGTAGTGCAGCGCTGCGAGCCGATTGGAGAACATCGAAGAGAAGCTCACAGCCCCTGTCGCTGTTCTCCACCGGGTCCTCGCCCTCCATGGTCATCAGCAGGGGAACGAGGTGTGGCACGGCGATCGGGCCCTGAACTACAGAGTCTACGGAAAAACATGAGTTAGTGCACAATATTATCTAGTTTAGAAAAGGAGTCACAGCATCATTTTTGGGGTAAAAACCAAAACTCACCGTCTCCCTCGTTCAGCGAGTTCATGAAGGGCTTGAGTTTCTTCTCAAATAAGATGGCGCTCTCTGTGTGGTTCCTCCGCAGCCCTCGCCACGTCATCTCCAGGCGCTCTATCTGCACGTGTGCACACAGAGTCATGTGTTAAAAGAAACTTCAATCAGTTTCCACATGATTTTACATAAATGAACGTTTCTCCGTCATCATTTCACCACCTGAGGCATCTCCAGAGCCTTCATCACGGCCGAGAAGGAGTAAAGGTTGTGGGTGTGGTCTTTCAGCGCCTGAGCCAATGAGATTAATTTATGTAACACAGTTGCCCTTTGGCTCACGGTTCCCGTGCAGCCCAGGATGTCCACTGCGACTCCCAGTGCGATTAGATGATGTCTAAAAGAACAGGAAAGAGGGATAACATGAAGATTTGGCTCGACTATGTTTTCAAACAGCTCATAACGTGTTAGTAATGTGAGATAAAACCTGAGCTAACTTCCAAAATACTGATAGGAAGACAGGGGACGGATCCAGGATTTGTTTTGTAACATTGCAAGATGGTGCTTTTCTGCATTTTTGCTGATTTCTCAGGGTAAAATAAATCAAGTTTATAATAATCTGAATCTTATGAATGTAAATATGGTTTCAAAAGGTGACTGTTGTGCCTTGAGTAATGCACAAAGTATTTTAATTGTGTACTGTTGTGTACTCAAGACTTTGGTCTTCTTTGTGTTACCTGTCCCTTTATGTCACCTGCTCCTTTCCTGCATTTGTTTTGATGAGCTGAAAACAATTTTTTACTCTAGTGGACGATAAAATTTGATTTTATTCTTTCCAATCATCCACAAATAAAGAGTTCGATTCCTGTGACACTGATTCTGGAAAAATGTGTCACTTTCAAATTGACTTTCTAATGATTTCTGCACCAGAAAGTTTTCATACATTGTTTTGAAGTTACACTGATAATCAGAGATGAATAACTTAAAACCTGTGTGACGAATAAAGCAATGATATCTTAATGGCTCGACACAGTAGGGAGAATTTTTTTGGGGGTAAATTTGAGTGAAACAACCCTTTAAGATACAGCATTTACTAATCCATGTCATACATGTATTTTAAGCGTATAAAGGGTGTCAGCTGCACGAACCTTTCTAACAGGTCCTGTCGTAGCTGGTGTCCATGTGGCAGAGTGACCAGCTCCAGCCCCGATTCAACTCCCATGAGCCTCTTCTGCTCCTCCGTCACCCCAACGATCCGCGCTACCTGCATTATCACCACAATGAACGAGGAGTGGTCAGTCGGGTTTTACAGCCAGTTTGCTGCAGGATTATCAAAACTACTCTGAGCGGTATCTGTTTGTGGAGTTTGCTGAAATCACAAAAGTATAAACCAGGGCAAATAAAAGTTTTTAGACTCTAAAAAAAAAAGTCTAATACTCTTTAACCTTTAAGCTTGAGAAGTCTGTTTGTTTTAAATAAGCTCCAACATGGCTAGGGCACAACAAATACAAAAAAAAGAGTATCGATTCTCAATATGTAATCCATTGTGTGTCTGTGTGTGTGTTTGTGTCTTGGTTAAACTGTATTGTACCTGGCAGTCGACGCTGAGTATGTGCAGAGCGGTGGTGTTGGCGTCCGAGCGGTTGAAGAGTTCTTTGAGCGTCAGCAGGACGCTGGGCTCCAGAGGCCGGTTGTTCTCTGGTAGAAGGAGCGACTCGAACTTATCCAACTGGAAACTGGACTCCGACTCAATCTGTGACAGTGTTAATGACGTGACAACATAATTATGTTAGTATTTTTGCGTTGGTGATTTCATTTCCCTATCAGGATTAATAAATCTGTCTATCTATCTCTTCTTAGAACATCAGAAAATACAACACAACACAAAAGTAAATTTAAAAACTCATAAATACAAACATGTGGTCGTTCAAAGTGCCAGTCCTCCCCTCCCTCTGCTGCTGCCGTCCTCGGCGGCTCTCCGTCAAACAGTGGCTGAGATGATTCCTCGTTCTTCTGGGCCTCCAGGAAGCCGAAGGAAGTTTCTGTGAGGCGGGCGCGGCTCTGCCACTTCTCCTCCGCACGTAATCTGTCCACGTGGCCCTTACTTTGGGACAGTGGCACCTTGACACAACAGCAAGGGGATGAACTCTCAGTGGAGGATTTACACCTTCCCAAATAGAAACAGAGGCTAATAAATAAAAAAAGGGTTTTCATACCTGGATGACCAGCTCAGTGTATAAAGCGGAATAGTCTTCGTCCGAGTCTGAGGGTGGAGGAGGCGTAGCGTTGGCAAAAAAAGTGGAGAATCTTTGAGGCTTGGGAGGAGCTCTGGGGTGCAGCTGTCCGTCTGAGCCCCGTAAAGTGACCCCACCACCTGCAGCCAGAGAGGGGGACTATGAGTGTGAGTGGTGAAGCTTACGTAGAATAAGGAATGCACGTGTGATGGTGTAAGCATCATACCCGGATGGGAGGGGCGTGTTTTTCGAGGTCGGGGGCTCAGCAGAGGTTCACTGCCTGTGCGAAACACAGGGGAGATAGGGGCGGGGTCTTTGTCTTCTGAAGGAGTGGTCTGTGGAACACCTGAAGAAGAGTAACAGCAGCCAGGTTACAAATAAACCACAGAGTTGTAAAGCTCCCGGTCCCTGTCGGCTCTAAAGGAGACGTTTACTGCTCCTATTCAGGTTCACCGTTTAAATTTGGGTTAATACTCGAAAAGGGTTTTATCCTCTAATGTTGAGAAAACACAAACTGTCCATTGCTGCAGCTCCTCTTTTCAGCCTCTGTCTGAAACTCTCTGTCTGAGCACCTGCCTCTTTAAGGACCCCCTCCTTATAAAGCCCAGTCTGCTCTGATTGGCCAGCTGGCCTACTCTATTGTGATTGGTCAACTGCCTCCACTGGGTGTAGGAAGTGTTGTCATCAGCTATTGCTTTACTTGGCTTTCTTAGGGGGCGTGTCAGACTGGCTGCCAGTCATTACATCTTGCCCCCAACAGCTCAACCAACCCTGGATTCTTGAGGCTGATACTAACATCCCTGACTCAGAGTTTAATATGTTATGAATCTATCGGCCAATATTTTCAAAAATGTGATTTTCATTGAATAATGTACCAGTTCGCAGGTTGCTGTCGGACTGGGCCGACTGAAGAAAAGGCTTCCGTCCCACATTCTCTAGGTTCGCAGGCTGACTTCCTGTCCTGCAACACAAAATAAAGTTCATGAGCTATGAATTTATATTCACGTTCATAAGAAGTGTGTTTCATCGTTATGCGCGTGTACGTGCACTGCACTCCTTCCACCTTAACAGAGGGTTGATGAGATGCAGCGTGTCGGCATGCGTGGAGCTGAAACTGAATCTTTTGTTGGGTTCACTGTTCTTTTCCCGCCCGGCACCTCTGCTGCTGCTGCTTTGGCCGCTGATGCTTTGGTTGTCCGCGTTCTGCTCATTGATGACACGCAAAGGAAGCGTCCGCGTGATTGGCTGAAAGATCACAGCGCCTGAGGCCTGGGAGATGGGCCGCCGGCCGCCCACATAGAACCGGATCAGAGCGGGAACATTGTCAAAGCGATCCTCCTCGAACTGGAACAGCTCCCGAGCGTGGCCCTGTCACACAGATGGAAGCACACACACACACACACACAGAATATCAAGCAGGGACTTTAAGGAAAAATCCATCTCCAGCCCTCGGAGACGAGCAAGGTTCAGGTTGTAGCTTAAAACCACATTAATTTAAGAAAAAGGAACAAAAAGGCCATAACTATTTCTCAAACCAATCGACCCAATTGATCCAATTCTCCACTACTGGTCTCCCAGCTCAGTATGTTCCAATTGTATGAGTGTGCTTTTTGAAAATACTTAAAATATGGATCAACTGCAGACATTTTTATTACATTTCAGGAGGGATTCAAAAGGGTTTGGTACGTTTTTTTCAATCACATTCATAATTAAATAATTAACGACGTTCTTCCCAACCAGGTCAGAGCACAGGAATAGAAACAGACCCGACTAAAACCTGGGTTACAGGTGCTGATGAAAAACTGTTCTGAAGGGAAGTAAAAGTAAATCTAACGTAAAAGTTTCTGATGTTGGGTCGTATTTAGCTTATGTTTGACATGGGTCGTCCATCTTTATATTCAGCCTATGGGACACATACAAACACACCTGTTTGGGCCGAAGAACCACTCGTATGATCTTAAAGTGCATCGGCCCGTTCTTCCAAAGGCAGCTCAGAACATAGTCTCCGGGGGAAGAGCTTGAGTCCCGGACCAGGAAGTCTCCGTCCCTCCCAAACAGAGACTCTGCAGCCTGGACACAAGACAGCAGGATAACAGGGTTAGCTGTGTATAACTTGGTCCCAGGGTGAACTCCATCTATTACTTTAATTTTTGTGTATAGAATGTTTTAATTAAGTGTAAATGCAGTGAGAATAGCATGTGGTCCATTGAGCACCTCTCGGGTCAGTTGTCCGTGGAACCACGCATGGCTCCTCAGATCGTCGGTGCTGAGCTTCAACTCCTCCTCCAGCTCCTTCTTCAACGAGTCCATCTCTCTCCGGCCACCGAAAACCTGCAGAACAAACACACAAACACACACACACACACACACACACACACACACACACACACAACACACAAACACACACACACACACACACAGAGCAGCCAAGCAGAGACCATAGTTACACTGCATGTTTTCTGTGCTCACATTTTCTACTAGCTTGGCTATTAAGGGTATCAAATATGCATGAAAAAGAGGCTCCACAGAGCAGGTGAGAATGGGACAGGTCATTGGTTTAGCCTCTCACCTTCAGCTGGCTGAGGTATGCACTGACACTCCTCCGCTTGCTGGAAAACAAGAGAGAACTAAATTAATCCCTGGGGAGCTGCAGATGATGGTGTCATGTTTTTCCTCTGTACGTGAGCGGGACAAGGACAGAGGACCACGGCCAAGGTCTGCGTCTGTCGTTAACACCACACAACTGACTTTTAATAGCCGGCCTCTTTTTTCCTTCTTCCTTCCTTCCTCCCTGAGCCTCCAGCTTCCTGCCTCTGTAAACACGAGGCGAACACACGCACAGCTCAGAGCTCGATAACTCCCACAGAGATGTGACGGCTGCTCCTTTGCCTTCCTTCGACCCTCAATATTACTGTTGACATCCATGGAAACTAAATACACACATTGTGTGTTTGTACATGAGTGTATTAGGTACTGATTGGACTAATTCACTCCAGTGGGTCAGAAAACTTCAAAAAGTTGTCTTCTCATTAAGGTTAGAATATTCAGGTTGGGTTGAGACTGTTTTGGAAAGGAGGTGATTCCATGTTATTGTTGTTTTGGAGGCTGCAGTTTTTGTTGCTGTCACATTAAACTCCTTCTATACGAGAGACCAACCGACAAATAGAAATCACACAGGCAAATCTGAATTAACATTTGTGAATGCAGATATGTGCCGATACAAGCACTTTTATTTGACTGCATAAATAATACAGAAAACATGTGTTTATACATAAAAATGCTTAGATACATGTTTATTTCTACATGAAAAATTGCTACCGATAAACTTATGATTTTAATTTTAAGTATTATACTTCGTTCTTGAAACATTACTGGGAAATTGTAATATAAGAGATCTTTATACTTTTATACAGGTCTAACGACAGTGGAACCAGTCTAATAAATGCAAACCACCTGTATGTTTTTAACTGAAGTCCCACTCAGTTGTTAAAACTATGAAACTCACAGAGAAAGGAACATGACCTTAATGTGCTCATTAGTCCGGAAGCTGCAGCCGTGCTCACTGACCCAGGACCTGGAGAGACCGGGTCCACGTCTCACACTTTGATTATTGGGTTTTACAACCAACATTACACGAGTCCTACTGTTCTTTAAAAGGTTTTCTGGGTTATTTGCTAAATAATTGGGTCTTTAAAATTGTGAATAATGCCCACTACAGTCTCCTACAGCCCAAGGTTGTATCCAAACTATTGTGTCTGGCGAGCAGGACAGAACCTATACATGAGAAGCTTACAGGCTCATAACGGGTCATGTTTGGCCTGAAAATCACTTCCTTATCATTTATCTAAATAGTACAAATTAAGTTTCTATTAATTGACAATTAATTCAAATAAAATACAGCAAATCCACTGATTATTTCATATTTATTTCCTACATAACTCGTCATGTAACCCAACACCAAGTATCCAGAAAATCAGCCTATTAAAAACTGTACTGCATTATATTTACACCTGCCTCCAATTGTTTGTCCAAACTCATTGATATACACTCAGTTTGCAGTTTATTAGGAACACCTAGCCAATCCTACTGCAGTCTTATTCTGCAGTACGGCAATAAACCCAAACAGAAAACAGGCTAGAATGTCCAGCTTGGTGCTTGTATTATTTTTGTCCAACACCTCTCGCTCTATTGCAAAGTTCCAGTGCAGAACTAGCTGCATCCTTCAAAATGATCACTCAGCCGAATCAACACCTTTTGACGATTGAATTACATAATAAAATCAATCAACTGGCACTCAGTGGAGCACTTAACTCCACCAAGGCTGAGCAGTCTTACACATGATTGCTCTGAGGGTACAGATATAAAAGAAAAAGGAGCGGCATGAATAATTCATTTGTCATATAACATAGTTAAAGATAGAAAAAAATACAAGATTAACGCCTCAATCTGCATCCACACTAAAACTGAATGGGTTCTCCTCTGACTCAGGCCCTATCCCTCCACCACGTCGGGTGGAAATTCTGAAATCAAGTAGTTTTTGCATAATCCTACTAACGATCAAGTTAACAAACCAAGAACGGCCTTCAGTGGAACACACACCTCCACTAAGACCCAACAGTCCCCTAAAGGTCAGTGGAGCTGAGCCTTACTTCCTGGGAAATCACCATAACAATGTTGAATAAAAAATTATTTAAAAAGTCTGGATTCACACGGTAATCTGAGAGGACTTCTCTTTTGACCCAGGTCTCATCCTTCTCCCAAATTTCGTGAATACGCGTTAACTAGTTTTTTTTGGCGCAATCCTCCTGAAATTCAAACCAATCGACCAGTGGGTGAAAGCATAACTTCCATCCAAGGGAATTAAACCTTCTAGCCTTCATGATGGTAGGATCTATTAAAGGACTGTTGACTGCATTACTTTTGGCTACCTAATAAACTCCCAGTGCGAATGGGAAGTTCTTTTGATATCCTAAGCAAAAAATAACACGTAAATGGCAACGTTTTCGAGTTGAATTTGAACGTCGGACACTTGGATGACACCACAGGAGAAGTAAGGAGGCATTTAATGTTATTTTTTTTTTGTTGTTATTGTAAGTTTGAAGAATTGGTGACCAATTTACTTCACTTGTGTCAATTGTAAAAGTTCAGAGGACTGAAACACTCCATCGGCACAGAGGTGAGTAGGTAATGAGTGGGTTTTTTAACTATCCCTATAAAGTTAAGAAGGTGAACCTGATAGAAAGGAGATGGTGGCAGCTGTACAGGACTCAGGGGCCCCAGCACAGACACACAGCACCACAGACAGACCACAGACAGGTCCCAGGTGGGGCTAGCTCCGAGCTAAGAGGAGCTACCTCCAGTGCGAGGGGCGTTGGCCCCGCACAGCTCCACCGGAGGAATCACCTGTGCCGCAGAGACACTGTTGTGAAATATCACCTGAAAACACACAACTTAAAAACTAGTTCAACATTTAAACATTCGAGCTAAAGGCTAAAGTTTCCTGACACGTGCGTCAAAAGTCCGCGAAGTTATCGAGAAGTGACACTTTGTTCAGATTTGTTTGAGAGTCAGAAGAAGTTGTTACAAAGTGTCGTGACAAGATCTCGCGTGGATTGAGGAGCGTCTGTGGGTTCGAGCCCGGCTCGGTCCTACCTGTGTGTGTGTCCGCTTCAGCGCCGCTCCGCCTCCGACATGCTTTACGGTTTGTGGTTCAAAAACTACAACAACAACAACAACAACCGACGGAGCTTCTCCTCTCCGGTGCTCTCTCTCTCTCTCTCTCTCCTCCCTCTCAACCCTCGTCCTCCTCCTCTTCTGCGATCAGACAAGCTCCAACAAGCCCCGTGTTCACCTCCTCCTCCCGCGCCTCCCCCTGCTCCACCCGCCCCGGGCTCCGCCGCTGAAACACCCCGCTATCTGACTCACATTCCTCGGATGCCGACACATCACCTGGCCGCAGGACGAGCGGCTGCACGGAGGTATGTGATGGTAAATCACTGTCTGCAAACTCCAGCTGTCTCTGTTACCTACACATATTTGTATAAAATATGTGTTTATGTTGTGTTATGTATCAGGTAAATGTATAAAATACTTTCATTAATATCAGTAAATGTTTGGGTTCAAGCAATGAATCACTGAGAAAGAAAGGAAGTTGTTTTATATCCTAAATAAGTTATTTGTCGTTAATTATAGATGTTAAAAGATTCCAGGATCCAGATCTTAATCTGGATCTGCAGCCAAAAATGAAAAGGTCCTTCCCAGAATCATCTGGTTTGGATTTGTTCTCTTCGGTCTGGGCCCCCGATTGTCTTTATTATCAACACATCTGACAGTTATTTATTATAATAAGTTATTGATTTGTTTACATAGTATAATGTATCAGGTAAAGGTAAACAAAAAAATATTCAGATAAGATTAGATTGGATAGGATAAGATGATCCTTTCTGAGTAAGTAAGTACTAACTAATCTGAAATACTTAGATGTAAAATCTAATATACAAATATTTGCAGTGTGAGAATATATAGAGTGAATGGACAGAATGAATATTACACAGTTAAGAGAGTTAAACCAGGAGTTGCTGCTGGAGGAAGGAACAACCCTCTCCTCCAGACACTCAGGGTGAATCACATCTGATTCCAGTAAATGATCTAATTCTTAACTCATAAAACAAGTGTAAATAAAAAAGGAAGTGGTTTTATAGCTTCACTTAGATATTTGTCATAAAGTATAATTGATAAAAGATTTCCAGGATCCACACCTTAATCTGTATCTGCACCAGAATTGAACAGGTTCCTCCCGAGGCCCGGGCACCATCCCTCCACCACCTCCACCGGAAATTCAGTTTCGTAGTTTTTGCACAATCATACTAACAAACAAACCAAGAATAGCACACAGGGGGGTGCATGTCTTCCCAGGGGGGACAGGGGTGAAAACATAACCTCCCTATAGGGAATCATCAAAAGGGTTGTCTGCCTTTCTTCTTTTCTTTATGTTATATTAAACTAACATCTGATAAAACAAGACATTTGAGGACTTGTGCTTTTACAAAAGTATGATGGATAATTTTTTTATGGAAAAAGTAATCAAAAAAGATAAGGAAAGTTCATTCTTAACGCCATAAACAATGGTTGTGAAAGTGGAAGTTTTCCCTATATTTGAAATTCTCTGTTTACATGATCTGACCATGCAGGTGGGTCTGGTTTTATTTGCTCAGATTGTGAAACAGTCACCTTTGAAACTTCTGCGGCCGACCTCACAACGATAGCAGTGAATGGACGTTTGCTTGTGCTCCCTACAACATGGGAAAGTTACAGCTGTGATTCTCTTTATTCAAACTTTTGTCCTTAGTTCCTGTCAGAGCTGTTCCCAGTGAGGTGTGCGGGTCATTCAGAGTAACTGGAACATGGTTGGTTGAAAGACAAGTTTCTGTAAATGTTTGCAGGACCAGAAACTAAACACCCAGTCACTCTCACTTTATTCAGAGGTGGGGAAATCATGCAGGTGTGTATCTCAGACCAAAACTCAAATCGACACAAAGCCTAAAACCATTGACGTCTCCCCGGAGTGAAGTTTGGCCCAAACTTCCCGAGTTGTGCTGTTTATATTGTTAGTCACCAGAAAGCTGCTGTGCTCCTCACGGATGAAAGTACAAAGTAAGATCATGATGTTTCATTTTAATAAAAGTGTTTCTCTCATTAGTTCTCAGCCTATTCACAGTTCAAACAACTGCTGGTCCTACATCAGCTCATATAGTCTGACAGATTTTTACAAGGCCCTGGTTAATTATTAGCCAAACATGAGTGGACTCTCTAGAGAAATTGGATCTCGCTCTCTCTCTTTCTCTCACACACACATGGCTGCTATCTAACACTTTCACAGACACACACTGAACACACACACAGGGGGTCAGCTTACCTGCTCTTGCTGTCCCTCTCACCGATCTGAGCCCTGTCCTCATTCAGCGGGCGGAGCTGCGAGCAGGAGGCGGACAGGCGGTGTTTCTTGTCGGCACGTTGGAGGCGGGGTAGAACACTCTGACGGAATAGATCCTTCCCTGGCTTCACCTGCGGGACAAGGCACAGAACAATATAGTGCGGCTCCCAGAGCTGAAGCCCGCATTGTCCGAAAAGGGAAAGGGAAATTGTCCTCTGAGGGGATCAGGTGTCCCCCTCCGAGGTCTCACCAGGTCCATGGACGATCCCAGGGAGTACTTTCTGCTCACCCGGCGCTCCCGGACCTGCACAGCTGAGGGGACAGTTGTAAAGACATAGCTCAACATTATGGACATATGTGTACATGCTTTACTAAAGATGAAACAAAGAAGATATAACATGTTCACCTGTGAGCTTTATAGGTTCAGGTTGATTTTATTATTTTGGGAAAGAGCCTTGTTATCTAATGAGGAGTAGCCGAACCAATCACAAAGCTAACCCCAAATAAATAATAATGATAGCAATGATTTAGCATGAATTATCTCAAGCATGAACTGCATATAAAGATGGACGACATGACAGCTCCAGAAAGTGAAGCCAAAACACCTAAATGACCCCCTGGTGGCTGGCTGCAGTACTGTCAATAACCTGATCCCCTCCATGTTGGTGGATGGGATGAAAAATGGGTTGTGACTGGCTCCAAAATTATGTCACCAGAACAAGATGGCAGCGTCCATTATTTTTTGGTCCAAATTTTTGCACAGTGGCCGCAAGTGAAGTGTAGTCATCCATCTTTATTTACATTGTTTCCAAAAGGGACACGTCAGTAGAAGTTAAAATGTTAACGCATGATCAAAAGATGAGATATTATCTTGAATGAGCTTAGATCCAAAATGAACATCTGATGTAGATAAAACAACAGAATGAAGCCGACAATCATCCACGTATATGATACAGTATGAAGTGATTGAGTGATGTGATTAAAATTCATACCACAATATTTCTAAATATTACCTATACCACATGAGTCTGTATCATCCAGATGGATAGATGACATTCAAGAAATATCTAAAAGTTTTGTGAAAAAGTCTGCTTTTTCTAGAAGGAATATATTAAGTATTCCTAAAGTAAGACGGCAAAATAAATATTACTTTTGCATTTCTACCGATATTTATGTTAAACCATACCCAGCCCTGAATATAAATATACTATATATTATGGGATTGCAAATAAATTCACTTGCTCGTCCTCCAAGGAGTAAAATGTTCTCCTGCTCTCTGGGTTGTGCTGATTTATGCCCACACATAACATTTGCTGTGTGGTAATTTGAATAAACATAAACAGCCGTAGAATCACGAAATGTGCAGTAAAAGCAAAAAACTGAAATATTGAAAGGATGAAAAGTATGGTCCCTCCTCCAGACCCCCCCCCCCCCCCCCCCCCACTAAGATGAAGTAAACAAAGCATGACCTGCTTTAGGGCTCCTTTCTGCTGATATTGTATTTGGCCTCTACATATTTCTGAGGAATTTTTCAATTGCATGAACACAGACAATAAGTGAGCTTTCTGTAGCTCAGGGGCCTGGATGTTGGATTTGACTGCTTGGTGATCCAGCCTCACACGTGACCAAGAATTACATGATCGATACGACAGACTGTTCACAAAATTAAGGTTAGTTGTTGTGGGGTTAGTGTGCATGCATGTGTGGCTGGTGTGTGTGTGTGTCACCAGAACACGGGTCCAGTCTCTGCCTGTGTCTTAAAAGCTGGTTGATGATGGTTTCCCGGTGTGTTGCATCCTCGACCCCGGCTTCCCTCAGCTCCACGTCAGTTACGTTCAACAAACCCTGCAGAGAAACAGAGGGAGCAAAGGATTGAGAGGCATGGAGGGTTGTGAGGATAGAAGCGCAGGACGAATGAAGGAGATATCGACAACTACACACAAGCACAAGAAGATTATAAACATTCACCTACCTCGAGTCCATAATATTCACTCTCTAGAGTCTTGGTGTACTGGGGCAGGCCGATCTGTCTCAGCCACCAGGCGATGGAGCGATTATTCATGTCTGAACAGCAAAGGGAGAAGAATCACAGATCACAGATCACATACCAGCACAGATGCAAACTCTCACACACAGACACACACATGCTTGTACATGTTTTTAGTGCACAAGTTTCTGAGAAAAAGTACAATTGAAAGAGAAGTCGCATTCAAGGGATCCGACTGTTTGCACAGCAGCAGCAGCAGAATGTAACACCTACCTGTGTAGAGGCTCCACCGAGGCACTCTGGGACTTTAGCTTCTCTCTTTCTCCTCGTTATATTCCTATCTTCTTAACACTTCTCTGTTCCTCCTCTCTCCCTGTTGGCATTCTTGCTTTGCAGCCGCTCTCCTCTGACTTGCAGCCTCTGTCATTAACTCTGTCTCTTGGTCTTTGTGGCAGTGGAAGCCCGCTCCCCCTCAAACCTGCTGGGTCACCCACTAGGCCAATCAGAAACTTCAGTGGGCTCCCAGTCCCCTGCAGAGGACGGCAAATCACAGCGCGGGAATTAGCATGAGGTCTCGGGAGGCGGAGAGCGCAGGTTGAGGCACGACATGAGGGAGGGATGGAGCTCAGAAAAACAAGGGGGGGGGGGGGGGGGGGCTGAGATGTGAACATGTAGGACTGTTAGGCAGCTGTCAACATGTCAAGTCAGAGACAGGCATGCATGCACTGTGGTGTGTGTTTCAAACTGTCTGCCTGTACAGGTGGTGTGTGTCAGGAAAAACTCTCTCTGCTGGGATACTGGTGAAGTGGGTTAGACTGACACCTGGTGTTTAAACAGAAAGTGAAAACAGGTCTGCCAGTTTGACACAGACTGGTTCAGTAAACAGACCAAACACTCAGCATGGCTTTAGAGGAAGTTTGCAATTACCGGGCTGGAATATCAAAATAATAATTAACTTAATTTATATAGCACTTATTAAAAACTGAGTTTACAAAATGCTGACAGCAAAGCAAGAAAAGTAAATATGAGCTAAATAATCAGCAGGATGCAATGTGACAAGGTAGTGGGTGGTGGGAAACAAGGTAATGTTTTAATTAAATTAATAAATATCAAGCTGTTAAAAGCACATAAAAGCAATATGACCATAAAAATCAATAAACAAATACAATTATAAATACACAGTAAAAAGAAGCAACCGCCTTTTAATGAATACAAATCTGAAGAGATATAATATATAATATGCATTTGCATTACATAAATTGGCTGATAGAATTTTCTTTACCCTGTAATATTGTTATTGGTGAATCCATACATAATGGTAATATAACCCAATGTCCTGCATTTGCTGCAAATAGTCTCTTCTATGAGTTTAGAACATTTGTAAACCCATAAAAGTGGATAAAACATATTTGCAAAAAATCTAAATGTGGTTTGTGGCTGTTTAAACAAAGTTGTGGTCGACTTTGACACATTCATTTAATTACCTTGTGCTCTGTAGACTCACAAACACACTCACTGCTAATCTGTTTTATCTTGGGTATGCAATTTCCCACCATCTCACATTCAGAGCACACTGGGTTTTATCACCAGCACTGATGGCAACATCCACGTTGTGTGTGTGTGTGTGTGTGTGTGTGGGTCTGTGTGTCTGTGTGTGTGTGTGCGTGTGTGTGTGTGCGCGCTCATCTGTGAGTGTGAATGCGACTGTGAGGGTGCGTCAGAGGAAAAAGGAAGTTGCGGGCCGAAGTTAAAAGCCGTCAACACAGTGCAGCTCTGCAGAACACCCACCACGGAAGAAAGAAGGCAGAGAGCGAGAGCTGAAAATGAGACGATGAGAGGAAGACGGGGAAGTGAACGTCGAGAACGAAGACCTAGAACTGCCAGGAGAACATTCTGAAGGTGAGACCTAACTGTAATATCATCCGCCATTGATTCGTAATCGGAAACTCACAGTTCTATCTTTACAGAAGTGGCTTTTTTGTTTCTTGTTTTACCGGGTTGCACGAAGGCCGCGATGTTTCACTGAAGGAACGAGGAGTGGGGCCACTCAGTGTTCCTGTAGGCCAAATGGTTTTAGGATGGTTTGATCGTTTCTATGTGCAGGTTTGAGTTTACGAAGAAGAAGAGGAGGCGTTACACTGAGCCAAAGTTAGATTCAGAGTTTCTTCACATGTGTGAAAGCTGTTTCCTCATGCGTGATCTGAGATAGTGACATTATCTCATTTCTATTCAGCGTAAACTCTAAAGAAGGCTCTCGGCTCAGAGCTGAGCGATTGTTAGGAGAAGGCCAACTCACACTCTGACTGATTCACTGCTGTGTGTTGTGTTGTTGAGGACAAAAGAGATCAGTGGTTCCTGAATTCTGTGTTTGTGAGGACTTTGTTTAACAGCCTCTTGCCTCCTGTTCCTGTCAGTGTGTCGCTCGGAGAAGGAAGATGGAGTTGTGGCGGCAGTGTGCGATGTGGCTGATCGACTGCCGAGTCCTTCCTGAGAACCACCGGGTCACGTCGGAGGGTGCACAGGTAGATCAGCTGTGTCACACATGTACACACATCTGCATGTGAACACACATCCTGCCCCTGGTTCCTGAATATGATTTGATTTAATGCGTGTGCGTGTGTGTGTGTGTGTGTTTGTGTGTGTGTTTGTGTGTGCGTGTGTGTGTGTCAGGTGTGCGACCTGGCTCAGGCTCTGAGAGATGGCGTGCTGCTCTGCCAGTTGCTGAACAACCTGCTGCCACATGCCGTCAATCTGAGGGAGATCAACCTGCGCCCACAGATGTCCCAGGTAACACACACGCACACACACACACACACACACACACACACACACACACACACACACACACAAATCTTTTCCTGCTCCATTTCCATAGGATATTTCCATGGCAGTAAGATAGGAAAATACTGTCCATATCCCGGATCATTTGTCGAGAGGAGAGGAAAAGGAAAACACTGCATCCTATCAAGTAAATTTCATAATCGTTTAACCATTTTCTATAATAAAATTGAGGATAATGATAATAATTGGCTTATGCAAAGTGATTCTGTCAGTTTTCTAGTGTTTGATGAGTTGGCTGAAGCCTCAGTTGCGTTTCTTTCTCATACGGGTTTGATAACGACTGAAATCTTTAATTTCTAATGTTAGCATTGGCGTCGGACCCCAAATCATCCAGTACCGGCCGGGCTCTGTTTTGTGGGACTTGTGACACTAGTTGGAAACAGGACAGAGTAAACACTACAGTCATGATCATGAAAAGTGATTCCATGGACATCAGCTGAAATCATCTCGCTGCAGGGACATGGTGCACATCAAGTGATATGAGGGAGATTTTTCATATTGTTATAGAGTTTTGTACCAGATTTATTTTGTATTCAATTAAGATAAATAGTGCATAGATTCTCAGATTCTCATTTACCTGCAGCATCAGAGGTGTTTCTGATGCTGGTGTCGGTATCTGAACATCTCTAATAGTTTGAGATGCGCTGGAACAGAAGCTCAAACGCTTGCCCACCAAAGAAGAGATGTGAAGATCAGTATCCTCTGCGGTGGAAACATGGAGCCGCTTCCAGCAGACGCTTCACTCGTGTTATAGATTTAGGCCCCGGGGTAGCTTCACCACATTTCATCAAAGTGCATTCTCAAACAAGAAAAGTGTAGAGAAAAGAATACAACACTAGGACGGGTCGTGTCTGAGTTGACAGAGAGAGAATGAGAGGGTCAGCAAAATAGGAGGGAAAGACCGGATTGGATAAATGAAGTATTAAAAAAAGGGAAGAGACGAGATGTCACGTGGTCCGAACTTCTCAAGGGAAGTCCTTGAATCGTGAGCCTGGACTCACCGTGATGTCTCAAACGTGTGAGAGCAGGAGCCAAAGTGCTTGGACATTCGCAATGGGAAACTCCACTCTGACGTGCACGCACACACACACACCCACACACACACACACACACACACACACACACACACACACACACACACACATCACACACACACACATCACACTCTGAGAGGATCGCCCCTGTCATTTTGCAATAAGGTTTACCACACTCTGAGTATCTGTTAGTTGCAGACGGACATATGCGTGCTAACAGGCTCCTGGCAGAGTGATGTAATGTGTGCCGCAGTATCGGTCAACATTTCCCCTTTTTCTTAAATTAAGAGTTCCTCATTTCCCACTGCTGAGCAGAGAGAGAGTGTGAATGTCTGGCGCTCTGTGTGGTTTTCTACAGCTTGTAAATGATTCTGCCTTTTATTTGAGCTTCATGTAGGATCAGCTGTTTCTGTGTATTCGTGTTCATGTGGTCGGCTATTGGCATTAAGCTGAAGGATGTTTTATTGCAGCTGTTTGTGGTTGTGTTCGTGTGAGACCTAAAGTGTTTTTTCTAAGGAATGGACGAACCGAAATGATATTTAATAATACTTTCATCTCTCTGCCTTTCAATTTCTCTAGAAGTCTACTTGGTCGGTTTGAAATCCTGAAATCTGTAATGATTTTTCATTAGTGGCTGCCACAGTGTGTGTGTCCGCTTCACATGTTTATTAAGTGCATCTTGTATTTATTTGAAACGCTACCTTTCTTTAGTGCTAGTGACATATGTATGAATGATAGCGATTAAAGCCTGACCGTTTTTTATGGGACGATATCAGGAGGTAAACATTTCCATAAACCATCAACTTTATTATAAAGTAAAAAACTATAAGTTAAAAGAAAGACACATGCAGACAAATATATACGACTTGAATAAGACA